>NW_008688432.1:25743-90337 GCF_000695815.1 Acanthisitta chloris
CTGGAATGAAAGGACTGTATACATACCATGTAAAAGAGACTGCTGGATGAAGCTTTATATTTATGATTCCAAACTCCATAGGAAATTATATATTGACCTCATATTTAATCCAAATGCACTTTAAAACAGAACAGGTCTTTCAAGACTTAAATTCATTTAGTGAGGGTTTCATTAGGAAATACTGGCAGTGTGTCCCTCAATTTGCTAGGAAAATATTGTGTCGTTATTTCTCATCTTGCTAATAAACAGTTCAGGGTTAGGTGTGTGCATTTGAGAATGGCAGTGGCAGTCTACCCTATATTCAATTGAAAGTGTATGTCTTAGTCCATATTGATCTGAATTTAACACTGAGTATTCAGTAAAGAAAATGATTTAAAAAAAATTACTTTGCAATTAAAGTTTGCTTGTCTTGGGAGAAAGTAAAGGAAAAAGATAGTCATGATTTTTGTGCATCAGAATTTTTTATCTGGTATTGGGGGGTATGTTATCAGCATTTGTTGCATATGTTGGCTACTATGAGTGCATGCATTGTAATGGACTGAAATTTTATATTTAAGCTTCCTCCTTTGATTTGCACCATGCTGAATGGTGAGAATTTCTGTAAAATTGTATATGTCCTGTTTTTGTTTTAACAGAGCATAGGCAACAGTGTAGTTAACGTCTTACGAAACACGGCACTAATAAATACAATTAACGTTATTTTAATGGACGTTTTTATGTTTCAGTGATCAGTGTAAGCTTTCATAGTGAAGTACAGTTAGTACACATAGCATTGCCACAGTACTAATTACATTTATTGCAATGGCTTTTGATCTGTGTTTCAGCCATGCTTTTGTGCGGTGAACTGTTTCATAGAGGCATGCTGGTAAAATATATGCTATGAACACAGCAGATGATACTAGAATAAATAAATGTTGAAGTTGGTTATAGCTGTCTGAAGGCCTCTTAGTTATGAAATACATATCAGGGTTGGTCCCAAGGGTTTTGAGGATAACTGTGGCAAGAGAATATATGCTCAAAGGAGAGTCTGTTCTGTATGGAGCTTTCCAAATCTGTTGATATATGCTCTGTCACATATACCACTTTTTGTTTTTACCATTGTCATTCCTCAGTTGCTCAAAGGTTGCAAACAAAAATAGGGTCCTGTTGTGGTAGGTACTCTGCAAATAAAGAGGGCAGAGATGTACAATCTAACATGGTGCCCAAGGTACTGTTATAGCAGTGCTTATAATGTTAGTCTTGGAATGAGAAATGGTGGAGTGCTTCTATTGCAGCAGTGCCCCTGGGCTAAATAGCCATTCTGAGAAGCAGGGCCAAAGACCATGGGCATGGTAAGTGCCCAGCCTTGGGGTTATGGCTCTTGAGGACAGAGTTTGTGTCTGTCTGGCATTGGATGCTACTGCAGGTGTATCTGAATCTTGATTCAGAACTGCAGGAGGACAGCTGGTAAAGTTACCACTTCTGCAGAGGTAGCTGTGCTGTCCATGAAGCAGTTATCAGACCTGTGCCAGATGTTTAATTTAGGTAAATTCATCCCTGATTTTGCAAGAAGAGCTGGCATATGAAGTGAAAGACTCTCAGGCCTGGTTTGCTGATGATTTATTTATGGTTTTTTTCCCATTGGTTGTCATGCAATGCCTTTCATGTTGGCTTCTGCTGGGGTAGAAGGATGGGTATTTTTTAATTGCTGATATGCTTTGGGCCCCAAAACATTTATTAAATTTTTAATGCTAGAAGACTGTACTTGTGGTAGAGTATAATAGGGAAGACTGGTGCCACAATGGAGAAAGGGATATTAAAAATAGAAAAGTAATAGGATACTTTCTGTTACTTTTAATGAGATGTTCAAAGCTGATCAAAGAGAGCACTGAAAGGAGAGGGTAAAGCCAAGAAATCTCTTCATGTTTACCTCATTCCCTGGAATGTCATAACCCAGGGGAAAGGTGATTTCTGATTTATGGGCTGGATGTGGCTGCTTCTGAAACAGCTGACGTGTCTGTCTTACAGCTCAGTCCCTGACACCTGTGCAATTGCTTTGCCTCAGCTCTCCTGGGCAGATGGCTTGATGATTCTATTTCTGTGAGTCTAGCTGGCAACAGGACCTGTGCCCAGGGGAGGTGGCATGCTCACACAGTTACGAGGGCTGTGGCAGGAGAATGGGCACGTGTAGGAGTAAAGAGTTCGCTTGGCTAAGAATCTCTGTTATGTGGAGAGGTGCCAGTGAGTAAAGTGAGTGCACAACGTTATCTGGGTAATGCAGGCAGGTCAGTCCTTCATAAATGAAGGAGGCTGTTAAATAGAGCAGGATCTCAAGAAGCTGGGACTGAAAATACAGAGAAAGAGGAGATAAAGAAGAAGGGGAAATGATGGGAGTTTAGAAACAGGAAGCATCCTGGAAAATGACACTACTGGACAGGAAAGGCTCTGAGGGAATAAGACTGCAAGACTTGGTGCAGAAGAAAGGGTCTTTCTAGAGGTAGGCACTGGTGTCAGTAAAGGGAATGGCTGGAATAGAAAGAAGTGAGGTGGGAAATATGGTTTCCTCCAAGCACATTTTACTTCCAGCTTCTGTGCAAAAGGTTTACTGCACTTTGTTTAGTGATCTCTATTTGGCAAATTCAGGTGATTATGGGAGCAAACCGATAGTGTCTTGCTAAAGCCAAATAGAGAGATATTCATCTTTTCTATGACTATGTCCAGAAGACCTTCCATCTCCTCTCCCTTTACATGAGGGGAAATATTTGTGAAAAGTATAATTCAGGTTCTCTTTAGTGGTGAGGGAGAATGAGTCTGAACAGCCCACTCTGTGTGGTGTTCATTGATATTCAAGTGTGGTTGTGAACAATCAGGCTCTAACAAGAGCATCCCAGGCTTGGTGGCTTTGAAGCTGTTGTTTAAAAGGGAATTGTCTTCTGGCTGGAAGGGTACACAGTAAGCATTTGGATTTAAGTTTGAAAGATACAGTTCTTCTGTGATACTGTATTTATAGCCAGGATATTATGGCAGGAACTGGCTTCCTGAATTTCTTGGTTTTGTTTCATGTGCTTTCCTTCACCTCTGATAGAGATCTTTCTAGTTCTCTCATATATGCCTGCTAGGCTTAGTGGTACCTTCTGTAGTCAGTGTTTATTGATTTATAGCACTGCCAGGCCCAGCTCCTAGCTTTGAATTGGAGGCCCATTTCCTGTGCCCTGTATCTGCTCTTACAACCTGCCATTGCAGCTTACTGCTCTTTCTCTCCTTAAAGTTTAGAACAGGATTAAGAAATGAGGAGAGATGGGTGGAAGTCAGACAAACTAAGAATTCCAGGAAATTCCTGGGCATACTCATTGCTGTCTAGGATCGGAAATTTTCTAGTGTCCCAAGAGGGAGGGGAAAAACTGACTCTGTGGCATCTTGTTACAAAACTTCTACATGTTTAATTCCCAAATTAAGTGAAAACTTTGAATTTATTAACTTATAAAGTTAGCCACAGAAATGCATGAAAAAGAATGTGCAATACTTAAGAGAACCCACTGCAGAAATGTCTGGGAGTACACTTGTTTCCAGATGCTTTTGTTATTTCTGCTGGTTTTTAAGACATACTTTTAAGAATGAAAACCTGTGGTTTATGTTGTAGTTTTTAATGCTCCAACAGTTTGGTGTCCCTGTGTCTGTTGGGATACTTGGTCATGAAATCAGGCCTTCAAGCAGAATCAGTTTACTCCATGGTGTATGCAGCAAGTGTGACACAGAGTTGTGTGTGTGCTGTGGAGCTGATTTTAGGCAAGTGTAGTAATTATTAGACTGTGGGTTTGGGGCTTCTGGCAGCTTAGCCTGATACCTGTACAGACATCTCATAGCTTAGCACCAAAAGCAGTAAGGTGGTAGGTCACAGCCAAAATTGTAGTCCACTGCTCAAAGTAGCCCAGAAAACTGGCTTAGTCGTGGGTGGACTGTGGTGGTGCACCCCCCACCCCTCCACACTCAGGCTGTACTGTGATCTGAGAAATGCTCATTAGGCCTCAGCCTTAATGAACTGCACCTGGACTAAGCCTTTTTTGAGCTTATCAGAAACACTGTCTGTTCCCAGGAACCAGTGTTGTCTTAACGAGCACCTGTTTTTTAATGAGCAGCCTTGGAAATTTATTTTTGTTTCCTGAATAACAATCCAAGTGGAATAATAATTTGTTATTGAACCAGGATGAGAAATTACTATGACTAAAACCTCCTCTTTTGGGACCATCTTGAGCTCTCAATTCCCAGAAGATAAGGGGCTAATGTGTATGTCTCAAAGATCGATAATCGGATGGTTGTGGAGCCAACCAAGGACTGTTGATATTAACACGCTGTGAGAAAGAGCAAGTTTTGGCTGGAGAAGGGCCATGCAGGGAAAGGACAGCATCTGTCTGGGACAAACATCCTTGTTATGGTTCTTGCAGATAAGAACAACTTATAGAAAGTGAGACTATTATCTTGGGGGTGGAGAGACCTGTCTATGAAAGGTACCCCTTCAAAGCCCATGGGAGCTGCTCCCCCTGGACACCTTGTTGCCCGGACTGACGCCTATCACCTAGGACAATGCTGAAGCCAGGATTGACATCCCATTGGCCAGATCAACACGGGAACTGAGACTGGGAATCTCTTTCACTCTTACTTTTCCTCTTTTTCTCTCTTCTTTCTCTCGTTTCTTTTTTCTCTTTTTCTTTCTTTAATGCATCTCTCCCATTTTAATTTTTCTTTTCTCCTTTGCCCCACCCCTTTATCCAAAGCCTACTGCTGTGTGCCTGTATAGTAGGTCAGGGGCTAATATACCAATTTCCATGCTAAGTGTGTAATTTACTAATAAAAGTTTAGTCTTCTGTTGTTCACAGAGTTTTCAATGACAAGGATGTTCTCTGTAGATGACACTTGAGGGTAGTGGGTGAATAATTTCAGTCTAGATTTCTCTCTTTTGCTTAAAAAAATGTATGTAACATTTAATTTGTAGAGCAGCAGCTGTGTTGGTCCTAAGCACATACCAGTTAGGTGAGGTCAAGTTGTGACAGTCAATGTTGTTGCAAGAGACATATTGTCAAATAACCTTTTTTATAAATTGTGAATTTAAGATGTGTATTATTATCATCAAAATCACACTGGGGTTATGGTGGCAGCTTTTTATGGTGTAAGGGATTGCGGCTGATCAGTATGGAGAACTGTGCAGTTTAATCTGGGGTTGTATGTTTTTGGTTTGATCAGTTGTTAGTTCCTCCTGTTATCTGTGCGCTTTCTGGTGTGAGAAGCATGGTTTGTACTAAACTTCACTAGTGACTGCCAGTCACAGGCTTTGAAAGATTTTAGTGTTGCTTGTTACTTAACCAACAAGCAAATCTGAGCCCTTTCTTCTTCCTCCTCTATCACTGATGCAACTGCTCTGTCCAGTATTGAATAAACGGTTCCCTGTTAGAAAAACTGACATCTGGAAGACTCTTCACAGTACTTCACATAGCAATGTTCTGACTCAGCCGTTAGTTGTCAGAGCTCAAATCGGGGTCATCTCAAGAAATCTGTAATGCCTTTTACTTCTAGCAAGAGCTGGCCTGAAAATCTGCTTAATGTTGTCATTCAAAATTTACATGGTTTCATTAGGCTTATTAAAAGCAATGAAAAATGCAGCAGTACGTAACACTGATAAAGCCCTTTCACCTTGCTATTTCAAATCACGTTTATGGACGATGAATTTAGCTTCCCAGTAGCCCTGGGCGGAGGTATTATCTCCATTTTATGGACAAGAAAACTGAGTTAGATTCAATGACTTGTCCAAGGTCATATGTAAGACTGATAGTACTGGGGGGGGGAAAAAATGTGCAGACTTCTGTCTTAATTACGTGATAATTTTTTTGAATAAACTCAGTGTCTTAGAAAAGATGCATTTATGTCTTTGTCTTTAGGGTTTTAAAAATAATTTGGAGAAATAATTTTGCCAGAAATGAGTCAGTATTTTCCTCAGAAGCACAATTCTCACGACTGAGAATATTAAGAAGAATTCATATCCTTTTTTGTAGACTTCAGTTCACTGCTTTCTACAAAAACTTTGTTGTAGTCCACTTTGGCTCTGTTGTTCTCTGCCTTTGTGAAATAAAGCTGCCCTCATTATTTAGCATTCTTACATTTGCATATGTACAAGAGGGAACAGCTGCTTTCTGCAGGGATTTTGTGTACTCATTCATATTCCCACAGTGGTGGCCTTGTTCTGAAGCACACTGCTACCCTGTGGAAAAGTAGAATAATACATGGACAATATAGAAATCAGTCTGTTATTAAACACTTGGAACTACGGCCGTAAGGAGAAAAATATAACCACAGAGTTATATTTTTAAATATGATTTAAGTGCCATGTAATGATGATGTGTAAAAGTCTCTTCTTCTTAGAGCTGCTGGAAAGCTATGGGGAAAAATTCTTTTGCAAAGAAATTTTGCAGTTCTCTTAAGTTCTTGAAAAACAAATTAATTTTATGATTAAGAATGTTTTGTGTTTAAAAGGGAAAAAACCAGTGGTAATGCTTATTTCTCATTTGAAGGTGATCTTAGCCATTCTATCTCAGTTATTCCCATATCCTTGGATAGAAAATTACATGCCTCTATATTGATATAAATTTGAGATTTTTCAAGCATGATTCAGAAAACAGTTCCGTTCCCAGAGATTTGTTGAATAGCTAGGCAGTCACAGGAGTTTGGCCCTTGCTTTTTTTTTTTTAATAATGCTTTTACTGTGTATTTTCTAATCCCTAAATTTAGATCTTAAAGTTATCTAAAAATACATGAAAAATTAAATTACAGAAATAAAACAATTCTCTCCGTAAAATACAGGACTTTACCTCCAACATGGATTAGGGATTTTAAGAGAACTAAAGCTCTAGCCAAACATGTAGGAACACATTAAAGAATACCATTTGTACACATTGTGTAAAAATGCAACATATTAGCGAGTTCTGAGAACTTTGCATTGCAGAAAAAAGCAAATACGTTCACTTTGCCTTTGTCTTTAAAATTCAGAAGAATCTTAAAGTGATTTTGAAGAAGCGTATGTAATTTTATTCCAAAGCATTAAGACATGCATATACATGAGGTCGTGAAAACTTGTGCAGTTACATGGAAAGTTTTAGAATGTGATAGTTACAACTGGACCAGTCATGTAAAATAATACAAGTGTGGTTCTGAAAGAAATGCTTTCCTACTGGAATTTATTTCTTGCTATTTTGCCACCTTCTATTATTTGGCTTGTTTTAATAGTAGCAGAGAGTATTAAAATATTAACAAGAGGGAGGAAAGCACTTACAGAATTATTAATACTCTGCTTATGGATATCTGAAAAAAATGGAAGGTCATAGTCTGACCTAGAGACCTTGGCAGTGTCCTTTAAACAAGCATTAATCATATGTAGTGCATCAAATCATCATGTGCAAGATAACATTAGTGACCTCTCCAACTGAGAATAACAAATGACTCTTAATTTTCCTTTCTGTACATGACAGAAGTGTTGACAACCTCTGTGTATATTTTTTTGCCCTGTACCTAATCAACTGATCATTTTCAACACAAAATTTTCCTTGAAGTACATCTCTTCGCAGCTATTTCTGCATGATAGGGACCTATGTAGATAAACATGTAATGGATTAGTCATCCTATATGCATGTTTATTTCTGTTGGTATGCCTAAAAGCAAAGTATTTTCTGCATCTTTTATGCTGGTGAAATGACATACTGAAGAAGGGGAATTGAATTACATTGACTAGTTGAAATATATAAAATATATCGAGCTGTGCTTCAAAATGTAGGTAAAAGTACACCATGCTACAGCATTCTTAGGGAAAATTCATATTGCTCAAAACATTTTTTTTGATACTGTCTTATGAAAACCCTGAAATAATCATGTATTTTCTACATGACCTGTATGAAAGTTGCTTAAAAGTCCTAAAAAGGGGGCATTACTAGTTGTAACTGGAGTTCTGATGTGCTCAGAGACATGTCTTTCTATACAGTTGGAAAGTCTGAATAAATATTTTAAAGCTAAACTGAAGACTTAATTGCCTGTCAGCCACTGAAAAGGTCTTGTTAAACCAATTATAACGCTATAATGCCTTAGCCTTTATTCTGCAATGGTCAACACTGCTGCTGGAGGGTACTGGAGGAGTCCACAGGATCAGTGTACATTAAAGGGTTAACAGGCACCTTAGGCAATATTTCATGACTGTTGCTGCTTTTACAGAAATTGCTTCAGGATTTCAGCATTCTGGCCTGTCAGTCTTGCCATTGCTCTGCCACCTGCAGTCTGATCTCTCCAGCTGGTTTCCTTCTCCCATTTTTGCAGCCTGGCCTTAAGCATGAGCAGCGGCTGCTTGGCTGGGCCCTGCAGAGACTTGCAGTTTGTTCACTATCCTGATGTTCATTCAGCCCTTCACCATGGATTTGGAGGCAAAAGCAGTGTGCCATTTGTTGGCGCCTTGGGGTGCTGCACATCAGGAGTCTGGCCTTGCTTTGTCTTTCACTGGTGGTGCCAACTGTTACCCTGGCTCCCCAGTTGCTTTTCCTGACTCAGTGTTGCTGAATGGCAGTGGGACAGAGTTCACAAAAGTCTAATATATTTTAGGGTTTTGCTGCAGCTGCAGACTTTCTTGGTGGCATTTGTTTACTTGTTTGTTCTGTTTGGCACTCATATCATTTAGAGACCAAATTAGCAGCCTCTGCTGCTAGCTGCTGAAACCGAATGGTTCATAGAATGCAAAAGAGTAGAGAAGGATATCAGATTAAATCTCTGAAGACTGAGCGCTCTGAAGTACCATGTAACATCTTTTTAAAAAAGTCATAGTGAGTGGCTAAATAATCTCTCGTGTTTTAGCCACATTGCTGGAAGCTTTCAGGAAAACCCTCTGAGTGGTGGTTTCAACCTGCATCCACTGGTCAGTCAGGATCAAGTACAGTCGGGCTTTTTTAGCTATTCAGCTAGTAAAATTATCAGTAGGTTAAAGTTAAACCCTCTTATTTGATCATGTAGGCAATTGCCATAGGTGTCTTTGTCATCCTTGCTCTTTTCATTGATCTGGGGTATTGCAAGTTAGGGAAGATTAGACACTGTTTCCATAACCCAACTAAATTGTGAAGCTACATTTGAGCTGTCACATTACTGCTTTGCTGAAGTCCCCTTTCAGAGTTTTGCCAGAGATTTAGAATTCCTAAACCAGCTCATGTTCTGTATTACAGAAATCTTTAAAAGGTATTTTATTCAACAGCTTCCAACTCAGTGGGCTTCAATTTATTAACAATTGAATAACAGAAGAAAGGTTAATAAATCTGAGTCACTATGAAATTTATAATCCTTCACATACCTACAAAAATGCATTATTTTTTTCCTAATGGGCTTACATGCTAGTATGCTTTTTAACCACTAAGAGCCTTTCATCCTTTTTTTGATGACTTGCCTCAAGGGAAGATCTAGAATTTCAGTTCTAGAAAATTATTTCTACTCTGAGTATGAGTTTGTGATTAGCTAAAACTCATCCAGAACTTGCAGAGAGCATGCTTTATGTAATGCCCTGTACTGTGCTGTAGGATAACAGCTGTGCCTAAATCTTCTTCTCTTCTGCTGGACCTGAAAAGGACACCACAGTACTCAGGCATGTCATTCAGTATTTGCCTGTGAGGCTGTGTCATTATAGGTGGCTTCAGGTGGTTAGTCAAGTCTCTGATTTTTAGAAAGCCAATTGCTTCTTATATTGGAAGAGAGTCAGTAGAATGGTGTGTCCTTTTCTTTTTCTCTTTTTCTCGCAATATGTTGAATTGTTTTGTGCTGCATCTCACTTCTGTCATCCTTCAAGTAGTATTGTTCAACAGTGACACCTTTTTGTGTTTAATAGCAAAGTAAAAAACTTGAGGTTATTCCATATTGTAACATGTCTTCAGACATGTTTTTTGTTTTTTAAAGATTGACAAGATTTAAACAGTAAACAAAGGGAACAAATATGTGCTGATTTTCACACTGTCCATCTGTTTAAGAAGATTCTGTTGGTCTTTGCTTTAATGGCCTTTGATGTTGAAGTTCATCATTGCCTCTTCAAGTTAATGCTCCTACTATATTTTCCCCCCCCCGGGGATATATTTAAAATTAAAATAGTCAAGCACATCAAGTTCATGGTGTATGCTGTGACTATACCTGATGACCAAGTCAGTGTTCTGTGCTCTGCCAGTTTTGTTTAAATGCATTTTGGAATCTGGGTTGCATTTCTATAGCCAGATGGATAATTTAGGCTCTGTAGCCTAGTAATTAATGTATTAGCCAAACCAGCATGTTTCTGCTTTTCTTCTGAGCATCAATTTCTCTGATTTCTCTCTTAATGCTTGTTTTCTTTTAAGCTATCAATCCCCCACCTTGGTCGGCTTAGCTTTTTTTTATGCTGTCTTTCCATAGATCAAGAACTGTTGTTCAGAAAATTCAAGAATTAAGCAGTTGTGCTATTCTAACGCTGAGAGTTAATTCTGTATGGAAATTAAAGTTGTTATGCCCTGTACAGCTGATACAGTATCATGCTTCTCTGAAATGGGTTACCAAAACCCCTAAGATCTATGACATGATTGACAATACAAATTAACTTTCTAAGGGTTTCTACTTTATGTGTCCCTAAACATGAGTTCTTAGATTTCTACCTTATAAAATATTTCCAGATTCACTCCTTTGTCAATTTATTTGCAATAATCTAACTTCTGCTGGCGTATACAATGGCAAATTTAGCATGAATAGCTTCATAAATGGGTATGAATTTAGTATGTAGCTAAGACTACTATCTACATTAATTCTTCTTGGTTGTTTAGAAAAATATGCTTTGAGTAATATTTGCCTCTTGTAGGAGTAGAAATCTCAAAATAGAGAAAAATCTTGCAGGACCATGGCAGTCTTTGTTGTAAACTTCCATTCAGAGCTACAGAGGTATATGTAGATGTAACTAAATATTTTTCTCTCTCTTGTAATTAAACATTATTGTTTATTCCTATCTCACTATGGGCTTCATGATGACCTTTTTTTCTTTTTATGTAATCTCAATTTAGTGCTACTGCTTCAGCTCATTTCTTTGAGTAAAGGATGCTAATTTACTTGTATTTACACAGATTGCCATCTCAGTTTTTCACTTAGCAATATGCTGCAACACATTCTTTTTCTGCTGTTTTTCCTGATTTTCTTCTGTAATTTCTTGATTAAAAAAATATTTGTATGACTTCATCATTATAGTTAATTTTTAACCTTAGTAATAAAAACCCCAGAAAAGTCAGGAAGATACTTTTGGGGGGCATAAAATATGACAGTAGATGCTGTCCCCAAGAAATAATTAAATGGAGAAGTGATAATATGTGTGAGGGGATTTTTCTGAGACTATTTGTAAACTTTTGATTTCTAAATGTTGCCTTCAGGCTTGGTAAGAAAAGCTCAGTGTTTGTAAAGATTATCCTGACAGCAATATGCTGGGTCAATTGTCAAGACTTGTTTAGCATGAGGGGACATATTAATCTGCTATAGCTACCACTGTAAGTGGTTGGAATAAATAGAGGGCTCAAGCAGATGAAGAGGGATTAACTGTGTAAATTGAGCAAACTCTTCAATCACTAAACCAGTGATTTTGCGAAGGATTAGTCTGCTTTTACAAATATTGATTACTGATTTGTTACTCGGAATGAAGATGATATAACTTGTGCAGTTGCTATGTAGTATGGTATGCGAGGTGTACATCATTCATATTAATGGGATTGTCATAGGCATTACAGAAATTGACAGATTTATTAGTGCAGTGCTGTTAACATTGTCATAGTTAAGGTTGTGTCAGCATTTTCATTAAAAGTCCCATTTTCTTTTTTAGTGTTCGTAGATCAACTTTAAAATTCACTCCATTTGAAATCTGTGAATTTCACTTTATAACTTTGACACAATTATTATTTTTGAGCACTTTTTAAAGAGTTAAACAACACATTTTTAAATTAGAAGAAAATGCTGTATATTATTTTAAAAAATGTTTGCAGGCTTGAAATCTTCGGTTTTAGTGCAGCTTTTGAATGATACTGTGCATGCTAAGAAGTTTCATTAAACCAGGTTTGTAGGGGAGTGATGTGCGTTAAGCAGTTGCTAAAAAGTGAAAATAACCAAGCAATTTTTGTATAAAGGAGCTCTTTTGCCTGTATAAAGGTTTGTCTGGCTTTTTGTCTTGTGCTGCTAGTTATCTGATAAAGATTATTACATTTCTTACAAATCCTGTCCAGCTGATGTCCACAGACTATCACTGAATACTGTCTACAGACCAAGCAATGCTGCACCATTCGCAGGTTCGGTTAATTCATGCACTATTTATGTTACAACTGGTTCAAGTTTCAGCAGTGGTTGAGTTCACTGGCTGGTTTGTCTTTCTAATCCTTAATTTAGATTTATGTGCAGAGGTAGGCTTAAGGAAAACTCAGGTGTGGTGTGAGAATCAAGGGACACAAAATGAGAGTTCAAGGAGTTTGGAAAAAATCCTATTGATGTTTATTGAGCTACTTCATCATTGTTAAAGTCTTAAATTGTAAAAAATCCCATTTCTCTCAATGTGTCATCTTTCTTCTCTCATACAGATATCAAAAAACTCAATCACAGCTCTTCTCTTGATTCTCTTTTCCCAAATTGTGATTCCTGTTGCAGAATACAATGGCAACTGTGGTTTATGAACTTCCCATCCCATAACACTTTGGGATTTCCCATGGTAGATGCTGAAGCTGTGGAAACTTAAATGCGTTTACCATAGGAAAAGACAAGCTGGCATTTAGCAAGTGAATATAAGTGATTCTCTTTCACTTTTGGATTTCAATCCCATCGCGTTTCCAAATAAAAATAATTGTTGCTAGCTGCAAATAAAAATATTATTTCAGATAACTCCTACTTGAAATTAAACCCAGTAAGAACTGCTTGGAGTCATCTGAGAAAGACAATAGTCACATGTGGAAAAAGGAAATACATTCTGTAGCTTGGCATAACTTAGAAATATCACTGGAAAATTAAAGTGGGTATTTCAATTGACTAGATGTAACAAAATGGGACTTACGGGGAAATTGGAACAGTTGGTCAGATCTCCTCTCTCTTGTTCAGAGAAAAACCTCTTCTGCCAGAGTTCTTGTTGCTTGCGTCTTCAAGTGTACCATTTCTTCTGAAGCCTTCAGATGGAGTGGAAAATATTAGTGCAGTCATTCAGAAAACTTGGAGTTGATATTGGAAGGTGGTTCTTCCTGTCATTCTCAGTACTCCAAGGTGAATGGCAACTGAAATTTACATCTGGAAAGCTTTCAGGAAACACAGGAGTGTTCTGCTGGCTTCCTGCAGTGTGCTCTGCTGGCTACTTACAGTGTTTCCCTTGTTCTTTTCAGTTTGGTCCCATCCAATTACAGCAAAACAGGAGAATATTTTATCTTTGTGGTAGCAACCTCCTTGTGAGAGGAGGTTTGGAAATAGCAATGTGGTTTTTGAACCATAAAACCTTTGGATTTTTATTACCTCTTTATTACATCTTTCAGAGTACTTGGAAATAAAGGCACTGTGTTTGTCACTTTGGATTTTTTTGCTTTGAAGTTTTCTCATGGCCTTGCTCTGTAGATTGATTTTTTATAAGTGCAATGTTATCATTGCAGGAGGCTGTAATTCTACCAGAATCTTAATCCAAATTAGCTTTCAAATACAGAGGAGCTTTGAGTGTGATAGTTCACTGATCACCGAGCATAGCTTTTTACTTAAGTTATCAGTAGTAGAAGAAATGTATCAATAATGAGGCAATGAAGCAGAACATTCAAACCATTTTGTGTCTGCAGGAATACATAAAAATGTGGAAAATGAAAACTAGCTTTCAAGGACCTCTTCATTGAAATCCACAACTGCCATTTTCAAAGATGTGTTTTTAGCTGACTGTAGGAATTCTAATCTCATCCTTTATACAGATGAAAGATTTTTCAGCTCCAACTAGTAATGTTAAAACTTTTTCTGATCAAGGGTATGAGCTGTTGGAGCATTTAAAATGCTCAAAGTGTGTATGTATGTTTCCTTTCAGAAGCTTAGCAGGCCAAGCCTTTGGCCAGGAGTCAGAGCAGTTGGAACTTTGCAGACTACACAGCTAATCCAAGAGGGCTGCCAGTTGGCATAAGTGACTTCCATATATAAAGCTTCATGCAATTTACATTGGGTATTTTTGTTGCTGTTTTGTGGTAGTCTGAGAATTTCTTTGTTTCCCGGGATTTCTTTGGTTTTGTTTATTGTATTTACAGTGTGTTACGCTTCTGATCAGAGCAGATGAAATGTTCCACTGCTCAAATATACCTCTTGCAGATTGAAATTCGCATTGGATGATTTTTCTCTTCAGATAAATTTGGTACTTCTCAGACTGTATTGTTTTGGTTTTTTTCTTTTTCAAGAAAAATTCTCCAGACTTTTTAAAGGGGGCTTAAACTAGCTTCTGGAACTAGAAATAGAACAATTTAGAAAAGGAGGTATGTACAATAAAGCTTAGTCAGGAGAGAAGACAGAGGAAAAAATATTTGGAAATGATAACATTAAGAGGAAGAAAATGTATATGCATGTTGTTTAATGGATGTGTGATTTGTGGAAAATCTAGCTTATATGGTATTACCAAAATTAGGGTAACTCACAGAGTTTACTCTGTAGTGGGCTCTGCAGATCTATCAAAATATTGGTGGTAATAAATACTTGGATTACTAAGACTCTAAATCTAAAAGAACATTTACTACTAATTTTGAAATATAATTTGAAAGTTCATTGTTTAGCTTTGCAATAAATGACATTTGGCAGATTTTCTGCCAAAACATATTAAATCATTCTGACGTTCAAAGTTGTCATTGCTTGGTCTCAGTTTAGACTTTATTTACTGAATAAAATGTGCCAGTTGCCCAAAGATGAAATTTGAGACCCTTTAAAAGTACTCATTAAAAACATTATGACAAAATCAGAAAAGTAATAGGAAACTTCTAGTTTTGATTACCGTTTTTGTTAAGGTGATGCGATATGCGGCTATTTCCAAGGAATTATTATACTTACCAGGTGGCTGTTTAAAAAATAGTAGTAAATTGCAGTGTACAATTGTATTGTAGTATTACCTCTTCCAGATGTTTTAGATGTTAAGCTGAAAATTGTATTTTTCACCTGGACATATTAAATGCTAGCTTTTAACTTGCTGTTTGATAAACCTATAGGACTTTCTTCCTATTAGTCATCTGAGAATACAGGAATCATGATGTGGTTAAAGATGCTATCCATATGCAATTTGACATCATGCTGGTCATACTCCAGCTGTAGACTCTTTATTCCTGGCCTTTTAATTTTCTCTGATTAGCTAACAGCACCTTCTGTGGTTCAAGCTATCATGTAGATATTCCAAGTCTTTACTTAGGGTGTCTAATCAAAATTGGATGTGTGTGCTTGTCTGTGAGAAGATGCTGGGAAATTTCAGCTTGCCTGCATCATTTCATGAGAATTCCCAGTGCCCCTAATTGATCCATGATGGTCTGTTTTGACTTGGTTCTATTTGCAAAGTAGAGGCATTGTTTTTATCTTTGTGTTTTCCTGCCTACTTTATTTCTCATGACAAAGTAGGAAGCTGAGCTTCTTGTTGCATAGGCAAAATTCATATTGCCAGTCTCTACCACTGATGCACTTTTCTGATAGCTGTAGTCATGGGCCTCTGGGTGCCTGAGACCTTTCTGTCTTGTGCTGAAATGATTGAGTAAACTTTAATGATCCTTGGAGGGATTTAAGCAAAACTTTTACATTTGTATGCCTTGCATTACAGTGGCTTGAGTGAGAGACCTTGTACAAGAGACCTTTTAACTGCTGTGTCTTCTTTCTGTCTTCTTGCCTCAGAATCTTTGAGAAACAGCAGAAGCAGGAAGGCTGCTCCTGTGAAGCATGCAGTGACCCCTTTTATAACCCTGGGGGATAATGCCTGCTCACAGCAGAAAACATCAGTTCCCCCCACTATGTGCTATGGGTGTCACTTGTGAAATTTTTATAAATACCTGTGTGAATGTCAAATCTGGATCAAGGGGTGAAAGCCATAAATTCCTCTGTGCATTAAGGTGCTATGCAAAACGTAACAGTGGGTGTTTTAGAACGGATTTGAAAGCCATCAAAAGAATGCATAAGTCCAGGACAATATTGGTTTATAAATTCAGAGTTATGTTTGGATGAGAAGTATGTGATCCAGGATAATTCCATTAGGCTGTGGATCCTGGTGAATGGAGTCTGACTGGCTGACTCCCATAATTTGTTAAAAAAAAAAAAAAAGAAGAAAATTTCTTTGTCAAATGAAATATGTTACAACTGCTAAACAAACTTTGCTCAGAAAACAGATGAGGATTGAGAAGCCATAGATGTAAGATTTAAAAGATCTAAGTACACAGTTATACAATTAGGGGCTAAATGAAAATGGCACAAAGAGACAGATCTCAGGCAGCATTCTAACTGCTTAAAAGAACTAGATGTTTCTATAAAGAATACATCGCAGTGGTTTTTGGGCTGCCTGGCCCACTGCCTTCTCCTGAGATTACCGGAAGGAAGGGAAGAGAAAGGCTCATACTGCTATCCTTTAAAGGGAGGAGCCCAGAAGCAAAACTCAGCATTTAGGCCCCTGAGGGTGTGGTATTAGTGTTTGTAACCCAAACTTGGTATCCCAAGTTAGAAAGAATTAAAACTAGAAACAGATGACACCCCTTTAAGTATTCTTTAATAAAATACACTGCCGGCTCTTCTAAGAGGAATATATCAAGGCAAGCTATTATGCAAAAATTATTTTAAACTATTAGAGAACACAATGGATAATGTGGCGATGGCTCCAGAGCAAAACTTCATAGACTAGGCATCTTTGGACCAAGCACTTTGAAGAGCAAAATGCTAACTTTTCATGAATCAGTCTTTCAAAAGCTTTTCTTTATATTTATCCCCTGAGTGAAATGTGTTTTCTTTAACATTTATCTTTTGATTCTTGCATATTAAACTAATTCAGAGCTACCAGGGTTCTACATTTGCAAAATACTGAAGTAGTCTTTGGGAAAGTGTTCAAGATGGATAATGAAGCTAATGAGATTTTATTTGATCTTCCTAGTGATAACTTTTCTTTCATCAGAAGACTCTAGGAAATTATTTTTTTAAATTCATTATACATTAATCTTCTCTTTAATAAAACAAGTAAATGTATGGAGAAGATATGCATAAGAAAGTAAATTACCTCCTCTTTAGCCTAGATTCACAGTGTTTGTGCAACAGATGTGACCCCAGTGTATTGCTATGTACAGATTCAAAGATAATTGAATCCCTCTGTAGTAGCTATTAAATATGGGTAAATGTTGTATTTCCAGATCAAAATGAAATGGAGAGATGTGAAGAATTTTGGGAGAAGTGTGTGAGAAGTGAGGTGGGAGGGAAGAAGATGAAAATACTTTCTTGTGTTGCGAGAAACATTATTTCTTTGCTCAACTTTAGCACAAATATTTTCAGAAAATCTCTGCCAATTTAGAATTGCAGCCTGAGAGAGAGCATAAAATCCCTGAGCTTGAGGACAAAACGCCCTATTTTCTGCATTTGCTGCGAGAGCAGGCTGTCCCAATGTGCCAGAAGATGAGCTGGCAGGGAAGACCACTAGCCTGGCTGAACAGGGAGCTTTGGCTGGACCTCAGGACAAAAAAGAGAGTTTATGACCTTTGGAAGAAGGGGCAGGCAACTCAGGAAGAGTACAAGGATGTTGTTAGGTATATGGAGAGAAAATTAGAAAGGCAAAAGCTCAGCTAGAACTTAATCTGGCCACTGCTGTGAAAGATAACAAAAAGTGTTTTTATAAATAGGTTGACAACAAAAAGAGGGCGAAGTCAAATTTCCGTCCTTTATTGGATGTCGAAGGGGAACATTGTAACCAAGGATGAGTAAAAGGCTGAGGTACTTTATGCCTTCTTTGCCTCAGTGTTCAAGAGAAATACTGGTTATCTTCAGGGCAGCCAGCGCCCTGAGCTGGTAGACAGGGACAGGGAGCAGAAGAGGCCCTCTGAAATCCAGGAGGAAGTAGTTAGTGACATGCTGTGCCACTTAGACACTCACAAGTCTCCGGGGCCCGATGGGATCCGCCTGAGGGTACTGAGGGAGCTGGCAGAAGAGCTTGCCAACCCACTCCCCATCATTTATCATCATAACCAGGGAGGTCCTAGTTGACTGGAGGTTGGCCATTTTGATGCTTATCCACAAGAAGGGTTGGAAGGAGGATTTGGGGAACTACAGACCTGTCAGCCTGACCTCGGTGCTGAGGAAAGTTATGGAGCAGGTCATCTTGACTGCCATCATGCAGCACATACAGGACAATCAGGGGATCAGGCCCAGCCAGCATGGATTTAGAAAAGGCAGATCCTGCTTGACCAGCCTGATCTCCTTTTATGACCAGGAGACCCACCTAGTAGATGAGGGAAAGACTGTGGATGCTTACTTGGACTTCAGTAAAACCTGCCATAACGTCTCCTACAGCATTTTCCTGGAGAAGCTGGCAGCCTATGGTGTGTACAGGTGCACTCTTTGCTGGGTAAAAATCTGGCTAGATGGCTGGACCCAGAGAGTGGTGGTGAATGGAGTTACATCCAGTTGGCTCAGTACTGAGGCTAGTCCTGTTTAATATCTTTATAATGATTTGGATGAGGGAATTGAGTGCACCCTCAATAAGTTCACAGATGACACTAGGTGTTTTCAGTGCAATAAAAAAGAAAAATAATTTTCAATATAGTGATTTTTTATTTTTTTTTTTTTTAGTTAGAAGAACATAAAGAAATAGCAGTCACTATTTTCTCCAAATAATCAAATTAATGTATTTTTTCCTGGCAGTTTTCTTTTACAAGCACTGAAGAAGAGTGAATTATTCTTATTTGAGCAGCAAGTCTTTACCATTGTAATGGTTAAACTGCTGGTCCTCTACTAGGAAAGCAAGCTGTAATCAACCACTTAGCTGTTACTGAATTACACTTATCTCCACTTTGCCTGTTTAACTTCCCATAAGCATGCTAAGCACCTCTTTAGAATGCGTTGACCTCTAATTATTTCTTGCTTTATGTATCCCTTAGCCCACATTGAAGAAGTAACAAAATATTCCTATTGGTAAACAGTGCCGACTAACAGAACTTGGTTTGGTTTTATTTACTTTGTATACTGAATGAAATGTGGGTTCTCCAAAAATCAAAATTCCAGGCACAATGATTCAATTTCATGCTGTGAAGTGACACTGATGAAACTGTTTTTAAGTAATGGATCAAATTCACTGTTGCGGTAGAGTGCAAAATTGCATCATTCAGGCTTTTGACTGTTTGCTTGCCAAATTGCAAAAACTGTAGTCGTGCCATAACTGTAGTCTGAGGTCTACCTGAAGTCACAAGATACTCTGTGTTTGTGGGATTTGTGCAGTGGAACCTGTTCATTAATACAGCTATGTTAATAACATTCATGTTTTTCTGAAGTCAAGGCATGGCTGGTAGAAAAGCTGGCTTTATGCTTTGTGAGACCGTTTCACTTTCTTTTCACTGGAGGAATTTTTAGCCTGGCAGCAATAGTATTGTAGTAACTGCCAGCTGCTCACTTGGCACAAGTGTGTCTAGAACCAAGAGGAAGAGCCCAGTGCATTATACGTATAATTTACTTTTCTCTAAAACTGAAGGTTTAGGTCTTATAAATATTTTGATCTGGTCTTTGATGGCTTTTGTACACATCGGTCTGGGAATATGCATGCAGAGCATAATTTGCAGATTTTAGTTTGGAGTACATTGGAGTAATTCCCACCAGGATAGGAAGAGAAATTATTATAGGCGATTCTTCTGTGAGTGGGTGGTCAAGAATGAAGGAAAACATTTAATGTTAAGCATATGGACCTCCCTTATTTTATACTGAGTATTGGAGATGCAAGATAATAATCTCCCCAAATGTTCAAAAGAATAAGATTCAAGACATTATTTGTGAGGTAGAAACTTGGAAATGGAAAGGACACCTTTTTTGTATCCCAATTCTCTGGTTGCTCACCACTCCCAGGGCAATGACACAGCAGAAATTTGGTGTGGAAGAGTACACAAAAGCAATGGTTGTACCTTTCTCCACCTGTAAACTCACACAGCTGCAATCCACAGAGGACTTCTAGACTCACAGTGCCACTTTTCTCTTAGGTATTTAAAATTTGCTTCAGAAACTACAGAGTACCAAAGGAGAAACCAGGGAATATGATGAGTCTTTTAACATCTTTATTACTAAATCTTTGAGTCGTATCTGGGAACAGACCATACAGGGGTAGGAAGTAGATAGGAAGACATGGTGATCTCCTCTGGTTTGATTTTGGGAGATAAATTTTGCTCTGCTCTGGTGATCAGCTTGACCGTAAGTTTCTCAGCAATAGTGAGACACTCAAGAAAGGTAGTTACCGGTAGGTGCTATCTTGCCATCCCCAGGACGCAAGCTCCTTGCATCTCTACATTTCATTTCTGATAGTGGACAATCTCCTGTGGAATTACAGAAAAGTGTAATTCAGGCCATTTCACCTGCCTCCATTAGAAAAGGGTAAAATTTTCCTTGGCATAAAGACATCCTGAGATGTAAATGGGAGTATAACATGGGAAATTCAGAGCTCTGAACTTTAACGGAGTATATGATTCAAAGCATTTTGTTTAATTTGCTTCACAGTTCTTTATTTAAAAAAAACCAAGACAGTAATGCCTTCTTTCTTGGCAGTATTTCTTCATCTTAAATTCTTTATAGAAGGAGCTGTCTTATTCAAAGTCCCATGCAGCAGTCAACTAATGAGTCTCTGATTCCAGCTGCTGGTGTAATGTAAACAAATGCTGCTTTACACTAACAAAGCACTGCTTTAGTGATACTTTTTAATGAGATTTCTCTCAAGGCTGATCTATTTCAAATGAATGGGGAAGCAACATTTGGATTGAAAGTAACTGCAAAAAATAACCTGCTACACAAATTCCATACTTTAGCTGCGACTTCCCACATCTAGCGCTTGCAGCTCACTCTAAATCCTGTTTGAGATGTGGACAAGACAGTAAAGGAATGAAAAAAAAAAATGAAAGAAAGGTAGAACAATTGCACAGGTTAGGTGTTGCTCATGCCTACTCCAGGCAGTAACTGTAAGGAAGATGTCATTCTCTCTTCTCTCTTCCCCACATTGTTTTTGTTGCTGTAGAGGGGCAAGGGTATGTGTATCTGTTTGTGCCTTCTTCCTGCTACATATGTGCAACACCTGCGGTTCATGAGACTCTGGGAGGAGAGGTGGCTCTTTTCCTTTTCTTTATACTTTTCCTACTAGTTATTCTCCCTCCCCTTCCTTCTGGAGGTACAGGGCAATGAAAGAAGTAATTTAACCAGATTTATGCTTCTTCTTTCACGTACAGCTGTACGTGTCTTGGGATATTACAACTGGATCTGTTTCTCCTGCCCTTCCACTCAAGTTCTGTCATATTTTTTGGTTCCCAGGCTTCTCTGACAGAAGGATAATAATATGCATGTGCTCTGTTTCTGCTTCAGCTACTTACAGATTGTGAGTGGCAGCGGGGCTGACCAGCTGCAGCTTATTTTGTGGAATTACAGCCTCAGTTGATTTGAGGAACAGAAAAAGATACTGGCTTCTCTACAGGTTGAGGGTGAGAGGAGGACTTGTTTCTGCAGTGGCACCAGAACAGTGCCAGACTGCCTTTTTTTCCCCCACACATGTTCCTTTCCTCACAAGCTTTCAGTGCCAAATATAATGTATAAATCACAATAAATGTAGTTTCAGAAAATGCCATAATCAAATTTATCCTGACTTGTCTCAGCAGAAGTAGCAAAACTGAGAGTAGATTTTTGGCATTCTGAAATAGTCAGTTCAGATGACAGAATAACATTAAGGAGTCCCATTTGATTTGCTTGTTCACTGTCCAAGCTTTGTCATCAAAACCCAAACTGATACAAACATTATTGGATAAAATGAGATCCAAGTAGTGGTTGAAATTCTTAGATTATAAAATTTAAGAGTGAATGGCTTTTGTTTGTTTGTTTAATTATATTTTATGTCTTCCACATCCGGGGGTTGCACTGTTCTCAAATGAGCCCTACCAGATGAGGTAAAGCTTTAAGTGTTGCACACTGATGCCTCCCAATGACCAACATAAAGCAGCACACAATGTATATTTGTAAAACTCTTCACCTCTTCACCTCCCCCACTAATAATACCATCATTAGATCATCTTTCCAAGTAACTATTAAACTTACGCACCAGCCAGCAAGTGTCTTCATGTTAAATTCTCATTTAATGTTAGGCAGTGATTGCATATTATTGAGCAAGGGGGGACAGCTGAAACATTTTACAGTGCATCTATATGGACTCCACAGCTCTTGTATTTATAACACAACACTAAGAATTCCATAGAAGCTGAAATAGAAGTTAACGTACTCCTAATCTTTAAAAGCAATATTAATAAAGAAAATGAGTGGAAATATCAATGTATATAAAGCTATATCTACTGCCTTAAGGTACCCAACAAAGTATTTTGCTGTCCAAAGAGCCAGTTGTATTATTTAAGGAATGCCTTCTCATTTTCATACTTTAAAAAGTAGTATTCTGTGCATGTTGCTATCTCTTTTTCTTGTCTTTTTCCTGTCACAACTGTATTTAAATGAGATCGCCATAAAGCAATTCATTTGTGGATACTGATTTTTAAAAAAAATCTGTTTTAAGGAACAACCTAAATACACAGGAAATTGACATCACCTTCCAGAGACTGTTCATGATTCAAGGTCAGACAATTGATCTTTAACCCAAGCTGCCTAGTTTAAAGTGATGTTAATAGCATTGGGGTTGTCTGCTCATATCAGTCCTTTTCTGTATGTTTACATTGATAGAATGTAATTAGATTACATATATTTGGATGAGTAATTGCTACCTTGTAAACTTGCCTCCTACCTACAGTAACTCTTCTGAATATTTGATGATAATAAGTAGTAGGAACTTCACTGTGTTGCTCACATGCACTTAAAACACCCCAGAAGCACAGGAATGACTTCTGTTCCCATTTGTTGCTTGGGATAAGCAGCATGATATTTATATGCATGTTAAATATTAGACACATCTAACATATTCCTGTTCTTAATACTAGGAGTTCCAGTTAAATCATATTCTCTTGTTTTAGGAGGGAAAGTATGTAGAATGGAAGACAATTTTTGGCAATCAGATTTTTATTTTAAATTGAGGCAGGGTCAACTGGCAGTCTTACGCTTCTAGCTATGAATTAGCAGTTGAGAAAAAGGAAAAAATACAGTGAACCATACTTGCCATTTTGCAGATGCAGCCATATTCTACAAAGTCTAGAATTAGTGTCTGTAGATCAACAGTTTTGCTGACTTCTGTACAATGTCCTTGGTTTTACCCAGTATCACCTTTAAGATCCTGTAGGCAGTAGATCTGTGTCATATTGCAAACTAGGCAATATCTGTCAACACCAGGCATCATCTTTTAGGATCTCTGGATCTAGTTAATGTTTTGTAGATGTGCAATAGAGGGTCCTCACCTTGTATGTTGTTTCAAGATATTTTTGTACGAAGCTGATATTGAAAACCACATTTCTGATTTGTGTTGAACTGTAATTCTTGATTTTGTTTGCACATCTGAAGCCTTAGTGCTTTCGTTATCCAACTTGCTTTACAGCCCATGTTCAAAACAAAATTGCCATATCTTGTGTACATATTTTTCCTTCTGAGACTTGCAGGGCTCTACACAGCCATGTTTTACCTTACTAAAGCGGTGAGGATGGTAGCAACAGCTCTGACATTAATAGAGGGCTTTTTTTACTTAAAATAATCTGGCATAGTTGTTATTAGAATTATTATTTTCCAGTAGATTCTGCATATTGAGTGTGTGAAATCCATAATTTTATTAATGCTACTCTTGCATTAATTTCTTGTACAGCAGTGCTTTATAGAATTTATTTTTCTTTCAGGGAATCAGTTTCCTCCTGTTGCGGCTCAGGATCTTCAGTTTGTTCTGAAGGCTGGATATCTGGAAAAACGTAGAAAAGGTAAGTCTAGCTATTTTTGTGAAAGCCAGTGCATATTTTATGTCTGGGAAGTCTATATGTCTGTGTTTGCTGCTGTAGACATGAATAACTTTATACAGAAGTGATAAATAAAATGAAGTAGATGCTGAAATGTTGAAGCATTAGTATGCAAAAGAAGCACAGCACATAATTGCTCTCATAGTATTAAATAAAATCCTATTCCTTTATTGACTAACAAAATCAGGCCATGAGAGTCCACTGTCAGCCATAATTCAGAGACTTTCAGAGATTTTTGAAGACAACATTAGGAACATATGTAAAAGTACCATATGTTGACTTCATGTTTCAGTGAGCATCAAGATTTATTTTCCTTCAAGAGGGCAAATATTGATCTCAGCTTTGGTTCAGTCAATATTTACCTTGATTCAATAAATCTTATATTGTCACTTTAATACCCACTTAATGCTGCAATAACTCTAGGAAATATTTAGGAAGTTGTTCATTATTTCCTTATAGTTAATGTTACACATGAGTTCTCTCTTTATATGATTTCAAATTCCCATTTGTTTTTCTTACTACCAATTTTTATTTCTAATTTCCTTCTTGGTGCCATACATTTCTCTTCTTCATATCCAGATTGTGTTTTCTTTCCTTAGTGTCTTCCCTGGCTCCTCCTCCCTCTTCCCTCACCCTTGAAAAGAAGTAACATATTTGTGTTCAATAATGACATAAACTGATACAGCACAAATTATATTAATTTCAGACCACAGCTTTCTTGGCTTTGAATGGCAGAAGCGTTGGTGTGTTATCAGTAAGACGGTCTTCTATTACTACGGAAGCGACAAAGGTACTTCCAATAATTACTATAAAAATGATGTTTCAGTGCACAAAAGAATATGAAAACTTCAGTGGAGTTGGAAACCACATATCAGAGCTCATTTTAAGCAATCAAATGAAACTTTTAAAATAAAAGTTCTTTTCTTTTGAACGGTTCTTAAACACTGCTGTGAATTTTTAAAATGTGGAAATATTCTTCAGAACCTGTAAGTGATGTACTTGTTCTCTAAAAAAAGGGAAACTGAGGAAAAAAAGATTGTTACTTGTAAAGCTACTTTGTGTGCCAGTAACATCTAGCTCTTAGGTTTGATAGTTTGCCGGTACTCAGCTGTTTTACTGGACAGAAAATGTTTTTTCTCTCCAAATAGGATATTAATTTTAAAACATCCTTTAGTAATTATACCTTCTGAGTTCTTTAGAGATGGCTCTGTCCAGGAAAATATTAGTCTAAAAGCTGCATAGTGGATTTCCTTGTTTCTATCCAAATAGTTTATGTTCTGGAGAAGGTAGAAATGAAGTAATGTATTTAACTAAAAGCCAGCCATGGAAACTAAAGCTAACTCCTGAAGGTGACTTTTACTTTTTAATGGCCAGTTTATAAAGAATCTAGCATAAATGTGGGGATATCACTTTGAATTTTTAAAACTGACAGCCAAATAAAACATACTTTACATTGTGTGCCACATGCATTTGATGTTTAACAGTAGAACAACTGATACAGAAATATATCTCAGTAAATTTTAAAAGTACAATTATGTCTTTTTTTTCCCTCCGAAAAATATATTCCTGAGCAAATTTTCCATTGAAGGGTTTTATTTCCTTCTACTTATGTTTGTATGATGCTACTTGAGATTAGTGCAGGTAGTTATTTTGTGTATTTTTATTCAAAGACTAATTTAATTTGCTCCAGTCTGTTTCATTCCTTAGTATGCTGATTCATTTAAACTCATCTTTTCTTTAAAAGCAAAAGAAATTAAGTAAGAGTCTAATTTTAAGTCCAGATTTCATTTTACTACCGTTTCCTGTTGTATTCTGCTTTCAGAGTTTTGTTAGCATATCTGCTGAATTTCCCTTTTATTCTTTACTCTTTCCTTGGAATTTACAGATTGATCAAGCTTCAAAAACACGAACAATTTTTATTCAAAAATTTGTCAGTACTGATTTATTTTTATTCTCTGGAGAATTATCTTGTGCTGTTTGTTTATATGTATAGTAATACATTACCTAGTACTTTAAAAATGGCAGTAGTTCTTTTTTTCTGAATATATTGCTAGTTCATGAAGACTGTTCCAGATTTAAAAATCCCACCTGCCCTTTTTCCATATTTTTTTATTATTAGTTTTTTTTAATCCAACTCTGTGTTGCAACTTTTAATACCTGTGCTGACAGCTAAGACGCTTGGATACGTGGACGCATGTTCCCTAGCAGTCAGAAGGTTGGTGTCATGTTAGGAATTGACTGTGATATTCTGTGGGATCTCTTTCCTCTACAAATCTGTAGACAGATGTTTTGGCTTATGCATTTACAGCTTTTGTAGGCTGCAGATTGTTTGGGGAAGGTCCTCCTAACCATAATCTAATGATGTGGGAGAGGCACATAGTCCATGGAATTATATAGAATCACTTTGGTGGGAAAAGACCTCTAAGATCATTGAGTCCAACTGTTAACCCAGCACTGCCAAGCCCACCACTAAACCATGTCCCTAAGTGCCACATTTAAACATCTTTTTAATACCTCCAGGACTTCCCTGGGCAGCCTGTTCCAATACTTGCCAACCCTTTTAGTGAAGGCTTTTTTCCTAATATCCAATCTAAACCTTCCCTGGTGCAACTTGAGGCCATTTCCTCTT
This sequence comes from Acanthisitta chloris, assembly GCF_000695815.1. NCBI lineage: Eukaryota > Metazoa > Chordata > Aves > Passeriformes > Acanthisittidae > Acanthisitta > Acanthisitta chloris. The sequence goes on from NW_008688432.1 coordinate 52,501, forward strand.
GTCCTATCACTTCTTACTTGGGAAAAGAGGTTGACCCCCACCTCATTTACCCTCATTTCAGGTAGTTTATAGAGACATGATTGGACTCCAAACTCATTCATGGGGGAAGCAAACAAATCAGATGCACGAATTTCTGCCCTACCTCTATGTGACTGGTGCTGTTAGTGCAGAAAAACTGGTGCAGCATGGTGTAACGATTGAATCTTACAGATCTGGGATGACTAAATCACTCCAGAACTTGCCTTTGAATAAGAAAGTTTTTTTCTAGACTGGTCACAATTACTTTCTTCAGCACCATGATACCATAGTATATAAAGGTGCCTGTTCCAGTGCAGAAGCAAATCGCCATCGTTGTGCAGAAAAAGGATACCTGCCACAGCAAGTCAGTTTGCTGTTGAAACTCAACTGTCATCCTATCGGTTGTGAATGTATGTGCTGCAGTTTATCATGCTGTTTTGCTGCAGATTGCCAGCATGGATAGGGTGTGCAAAGAGATAGCCCTGAGGAGATCTGGCATTTAGTCACTGGAAGAACCTGAAACTGGTTTCACTTGCACTATAACCTCCAGCAGCGGTTCCTGCCATACTACGCTGTTGTGTTGAGGCCCTTCTTCTTTTACTGTGACTCTTGATGCAATACCAGATAACTTGGACTATGTAGAAAATCAGTGTGTGCTCTTACCAACTGTAGAATAGCGTGGAAGTGTGCGTTTGGGTGGCTTGGTGCAAACTGCTGCCACCATCTGGGATGGCATCTGTCTAAACAGTGCTGGTCTGCCCTAGCCTCTGCAATGCCTGTGGAGATTTTGTGTCAGCTGGTCCCTGGTTGCTGACAGGTTCCAGGGCTCATTCACACAACAGGAAAATTCCCCCTCATTGATGTGAACATGGTTTGAAGAGTAATGGGGATTCCATACGTGCTCAGTCCAGCTAGTGCCTGTGTGTTGTGGGATGTAATACAGAGGCTGCAGGGATTTTTAGGTTCATCTTGGCTTGTTTTGCATTGTGTATGTTTTTAAAACCAGACATGTAGGAAAATAATCTGAGTAGGCTGTTTTGTGCCTGGTATAGTGTGTATTTTGTTGGCCAAAGTTTGATTTTCATGCTTAAGTGTCAGTGGAAATGTAACTGAATGGGAAATGTGAGGGCTTGGATGCCTTTTTATTGTTTGTGTAAATCTGTTGTTTCCAAAACACTTTTAATTCTTCTAACTTTTCCCTTTTTACATTGGGAAAGCAAGCAGAAATGTAGAAGTATATAAAGCTCACAATACATGTAAGGAAGAGTTTCAGGATCATTTACTCCAAGCTGAATGATGAAAAGTATGAGGCCTAGTCCAGGCGAATACAGTACAAGCTAAAGCCTGTGAAAATACAGTAAATGGCTGTGTTTTTGTGTGCATGTGTGTGTTCACCTAAGAGACTACAAGCATCCTTTAAGAGCTGTGATGCCTGCGGGCTGGTGTATATCTTATTTCCCTGTTTTCTCCTACACTGGGTGCAGCATTGCATAGTGAAACCATTCTATTTTTCTCTACAATATAGATGGGTCTAAGTGAATCACCTATGTTTTTTCCCCCCGATCAATGGTATGTGGAGTAGATGGAGGAACAAGACTTAAAGGTTTAATGTAATCATGTCTGAAGTACGTATTTCAGGAAGTGTGCATGTATTTGTGCTTGTGCTGCAGTATCTGTTACCAGCATGTGGCCCATGACATCGCAGAGGAGTGTGCTCAAATGTCAGAGCTGGCTGGGATTTCCAGAAGCTTGCCTGGTCCTCCTTTTCATAGTCTTTCTTTCCACAAACCTTTCCTAGTCCTCTCTTCTTTTCTTCCATGCAGTTGCACCCTGAGTTGAGTACCCTGATTGCCTATTGTCTTTCTGTATGATCTCTGGCTGTTCTTGTGTGCTCAGACACCTAGATGGTATGGATAACCTTTCAGACCTCAAAGTGCATGTGAAGAAGAAAAGTTAATTTGTTGCTTTATAAATGAATGAATTAATAGCTTCATTACTTCTTCCTCACTAGGCCACAATGTTATATGCCCTTCTGTCTCAGCAAACTGGAGGGATCAGCTAAATGTTTAGCAAGACAGTAATTGATAACATCATGGTAATTTTTCCCCGTTAATGGGCACTAAAAATTTATTTTCATTTTTATAACTTGAAAATCGTGTCCGCCTGCCTGCCAGTAATATGATGTTGAAGAGGGGTATAATTCAGAGCCTTTTAGAAAGGTCTGAGTTTATTTTTTAAAAATTTCCTCTACTTTTAACATGGACATCAAAATTTTGTATTTCTCTGTATTTATGTGTATTTCTCTTTTGTATTCATCTGTAAGATAGTGATGGCCAGGCCAGTGGTAGACTACTTCTATTTATGCAGAAGAGGGAACTGTGCACGCTCCACAGGACTTTGTTGTAGCAAGGTGATGGCAATCAAAGGCATCTGTCTAATGTGTACTGGATTTTCTGCTACGAGACTGTTAAATTCAGATCTCAAGAGGCACGCTCACCATTAATAGTGTGCTATTTAAAAAATAACTGAGTACAAGCAAACAGAATATAAGAAATTTGGTACCCTAAATAGTGTGTTTCAATCATTGCCTCAATTTCCTAAGCTTTTTAAAATTTAAATTTCTCAGTGGATTTGTTAAGAGAAAGAAGAAGGAAAAAAAAGTTGATTGCATTTCAGATTTTCTGTCTAAAAGGGAAGACCTTCTATGCATGCATTTGGAAAGGGCTGTTCCAAAAGCTGGAAAAGGAATTACCATTTTGGAGATACTGACACTTTACTATTTTTAGAAAGCAGACATCCTGCATATGGAAAAGTATGTGAAACTACATTTAGCATGAAGCCATGTAAACTGTAAGATCTTACAGGCTCCTAATTTCAAGATGAAGAGAGTTAAATTATAGATTCTAATAGTATCTATAAATACTTTATCACTCTCTGAAATCTGTTTGCCTTTGTTCCTTATGCCTTTCTCTCTAATTTCTTTCCTTTCTACTATCCGAGTCCTCTCTGTTCTTCAGAATGCACTAATTCTTTTTACATGTGCTAATAATATGGGCACATCGCCTTAGGCCTCAAATTTACAACCCAATCATTTCAAGATCTCATTGAAGGTTTACCCTTCTTTGTTTTAAAAGTTCCCATGGACTTAGTTATGTAAGGTTACTTCAAAACCCTTTTTCTCTGCTTCCCTTGAGACTCTCTTTTCCCAATATAATATTGGCCCTGTTTCCATTGTTAACAACACTTAACTATTTTTAGGATGAATTAAGTTTATATGTAAGAAAAATATTTAAAGTGGCTCTCAAATTTCATTGGGATCTGAATTTTCTCTATTTTAAATACAGCCCCTCCAAATTTATTTCCTTCAAATATCTACATGCTAGTCTTTTTTTAATAGTTAGTGCCTGACACTCTGCTATGCTACCTTTTTATGATTCTAAATTCCCATTGCAAAATGATCTACACAGACCCAGATTTATTTTTCTGTTGTGTGCCTGACATGGGAAAAAGGGGAGAGGAGGAGGATGGGGAGGAGAGAGCAAAGAACATCTTATTCTGATATGAGATTTGGCTTCATTGTGAAATAACTTATGCTTGATGATGTTCATGCTACTTTTTGTTTTTACAAGACTGATATTATTATACTTTTTGCACTTCTGTTCTATGTTGTTCTGGGACAACTTAAGGGTTTCCTGTTTTTGAATTGCAAAGCCCTATTTTGAGAAAGTAAGAGGCAGCAAAAATGTTACCATTCTTCAGAGAAGTGTGTTCCATCAGCATGTGTCTCCATAGTTCCTCCTAAATATGCTGTTGTATTACTGCATAAGCAAAACTCTGGTTCTGATTTGGGGGTTCAGAATGAAAGTTAAATCCCTGTAATGTAGATGTGCTTCTTGAAGCTCCTTTTAAGGCTCCTGCCATAAACCACAACTATATCTAATTTTAAGCCTCCAAGTAAAACCTTTAATTCTTCAAAGTTTTTAAGCATCAAAAACTGTTTAACTCTCCCTAAAGCAAAGTCTCCAGAAAATATTTCTGATATAAACAATTTAACTCTGCATGTGAAAGTTCTCAAAACTTTCAGCAGCACCTGTGGCACTAACTTCACAGGGCAACTTTAACCCTAAAGCCCAAGTCTGTCTGCATGCCTATGTAGCTGCAAGCCATTGCTATAAATGAAGGTGAGATGATTGTTGAGTCTGATGACCCCAAGATGGCCCTGCCTTTAAGGCTGCACCTGACTGCTGTGACTGGCCAAACAGCTCCCGTGGGTAATGGTTTGTTCCATGGTGATCAGGTGATGGGGTTGGTCTCCAGTCCTACCTAGAAAGTGTATTCTGCAAAAGCAACTGGGATTTGTAGACCTCCATTGTTTGTCAGCATCTGAGCATGCAGCTTAGCTACAGCTGACCTGTGTCCTGCCACTCTGTATTTGTGGAGCTATTTCTCAGGACATACCAGGTCTTATCTCTGGCTTGCTGCCACAGGGAGTATGAATACATACTGAGAGTCTTTCTGTCAACTTTAATGGGGTTTGGGTCAGGGCTGTGAAGTGTCTCATTGTCTTAGAGTTTCCTCATTTTCAATGTTTTGTATGCATGATGCTACACTGGACTTTAATCAGAGGTTACTGTTAAGACAATTAGAAGTAAAAGTAGCAATGCTTTGACTAGTCTTAAAGGTCAGTGAAAGAATTTGATAGCAAAGGATATATATACATATATATATTTATTTATTTGATGGTGCATACAGGTAATTTTAATTAGGACTGAAATGGCATGTTCAGAGAAATAAGACAAAACCAGTATAAACAGCAAAACAATCAAATGGAATATGGATACCTTGCACCATCTCCTTCCAAAGTACAGCATCTTTGTGTTTTAACCGCAATGCTCTTTGAAAAAAAACGAGTGCCAGTGCAGAGATCATCTGAGATTAGCTCTGTAGAAGTATATTACCATAAAAGGGATCATCCATGTCACAGAGAAGCAGTCTCAGAAATAATCCAAGAGACTAAATTTGAATACTTGCATCATTTTTATCTTGACAAAATGTTTTTACCTTCTGGACCTGGTGTTTGTTTATTCTGTCTGCGTGTTCCTATCTTCTTGAGTTTTGATAAACCTCCAGCATGGGAGAGTGAAAAATTAATGTGCAATTCATCTTCTCCCTGAGGTCACAAGTGGGGGAACAATAAAATTCCTAGGCAGAAATGAATTTCATTAAAAGGAGACCTAGTTAACCTATTGCAATATTATTATTTCTAATATCTGCCCTGGCATGATTCCATGAATTTTGCATGTGTGGGCTGTTTGATATAGGGGTGGAGGACTGAGCAAATATAAAATATTGGTATTGTAGCATTAATACTTATTTAAGGCATAATAAAACTTAGAGTGGGGGAATGGATTAGAAGTGAAAATAGAGCAGTGCCCTGGATTTTCTCATATAATTGTGTTATTTGGTATTTACTTGCCCTAGGTGAGAGTTTATAAAAAAGTGGAAGGACAAAGAATTTGTGTCTTTGCGCATGTATGATTACTAGCAAGAGTATTTGACTGGTGACTGCCCTTACATCCATTGGTGTTCATGTTGCCGTGTTAGCTAATTTTTGTCCTCTCAGGAGTGGAAAAAGACTTGCTTTCCTGTTAAATTTCCAGAAATATGACAAAGTTACATTGAAAACTGTAGTTTTTCCTGGTTTATCTACTGTAGAAGTTTTCTCCTTTTGTTGACATGCATAAGCAATGCATAAGCTCAATTTGTACCTAAGTGCAACTACTTAAAGCAGTCTTGCTGTTGTGCCTGATGCTTACTGTTAATGAATCCTTTTCTCTACTGTGCAAGAAAAACCCCACACTGAATGGCATTTTTTGCATATACAACTGCACTTTGTTCTTTGTTTGTCTGCACAAAATGTCACTCATGATGTCTATCTTCACTCGGATGCTGCACTGCGACCTGCAGAAATTGCAAAACTTAATTACTTCTACATTTTTCGTTTGCTTTTAATATTCACCAAAATATGCCAGAGCACATAAAATCCAATGTAGAGTTTGGTCTGAAGAGCTCAAAAGGAGTGCACAGGTGCCGCTTACCCAACATGCAGTATATTTAAACTCGGGTCTGTTGTAAGTGATACTTTTATAAACCAGAACTTTTGAAAAGTAGAATTGTCTTTAAAACAACCACATGGCTCTACATAATAAACTGTGGTAGGGCTCAGTACTTTTATTAGCTTATTAAACAGTTGTTGTTTTGAGAGAAATGCTTTTGGAACGAACACACACGCACACACCTGAATTTATAACGAAATTCATTTGGTATTTCTGCCTTGTGGAAAGGAGGCACATCTGGGGGTGGGTGGGAGAATGTGAAAAGAAGCTTTTCCAATTGCTTAAAAAGGAGTTTGACGTTTATTTTTTGAGTGAAGTGGTTAGTTTAGGAGGGAGCTCAGCAAGTTCTGAACTAGACAGGTTTTCCCATTGGTTTACTGAACCTGAGACACTGATTTATAGAAAACGTGTCTTGCAAGTTCCAGTTCTTGGCTTTCCCTAGATACAAGTGTCATAACATGCACTTCTTGCTAAATAAGACCACCATCTGCAAACATGCCCCTCTGGAATTCCTTAGGCATCCTACAGAAAAATGTACTTCTGTGTACATCTTCCTTTAAAAGAAAGCTTTATCTCCAGAAGCATCACTTAATCATTTTGCTAAAAACCTCCCTGTTCTTTGTAAAATTTATGAAATAGAAACCAAAATCTGAATAAACGATAACCTGCTGAGCCACTTAGGTTCACTGTTGTAAATGAAGCTCTAACTTTGTTTTTTATCTCCAACAGACAAACAACAGAAAGGTGAATTTGCCTTAGAGGGCTACACCATCAGAATGAATAATAGCCTTCGGAAGGATGCAAAGAAAGATTGCTGTTTTGAAATCTCCGCTCCTGATAAGCGCACTTATCAGGTTGGAATTTTTTATGTTGACTTTAAATTAAATTGATAAAGCTGTTACAATTCCAGTTACTGAATTAACATTTCAGTAAAACAACTTTCACTGACATCTTAATGAAAAAAGGAAACTCTCACTTGCTTATATTGTATATTCATATATAAAAAAATCTGATTAAAAGTATGTATGTATGTGTTCAAATATTATCTATTTGGTTGAAAGCAAGGAAATCTATCATCTTTATCTATTGGTCACTTCAATATTAGCATTTTAATATCTATTGTATAGTGTGTCTTTGTGATTTCTTTGGTGAATTAAATAGTAAAAAAAAGTTAAAATATGTATCAGTGTTAAATATGTATCGTATTGGTCACGGCTTTTAAAGGAAAATCTGCGTAAAGGCACATATCAGCTGCGCAATTCAGAGATCTATCAGCTAGACATCAATATGGAATGTAAGTTTAATAAGTTTTAAATATCTGAGATTGTGGTTGAAAGCCAGTTAATTAAGCTGTCAGGTAGTGTGTTGGAGTCTGACAAGAACATTTTTAAGAAAACTGTACCCAGCAGTCTAAAGAAATTCATGGGTGTCTTCTAATTGTCAAGGGCAAATTTTGTTCATCAGTTCTGGCTTTGACATTGATGAAGAGAAGCAGCTTTTTTCTGCACAGCTGCCAGCTGCTGATCAGAGTTTCAAATCCATCATCCTCTCCTTCAATTACGTAAATTTGTCAAAATTAGCTGTACATTATAAGAAGCATCCTTGCAAGAAAAGTACCAGAAGACATGAAAAGAATTACTAATGGTTTCTTGAGGAAGTGACGAGAATGTTACAGTCCCTCTTTTTTATTGCTAATGAAATTGTAGTTTTGTTTTTGTCATTGCTGCTAGTAGTTATTAATAAACATTTAATAGTTTGCAGCTGCCAGTCCCGAAGAAGCAGAGGAATGGGTAGAGGAAGTCAAATTTGTAATTCAAGGTAAGCCAGCCAGTAGAGCAATAGCCTTTATTGCCAGTACTGCTTAGTGATGGTAGTTCTGTCCATTAACTTATCTGTCATGTTAGTGCATCTAGTATTCCCACATGTCCAAGTTTTGAATAGCAAGTCCTAGTTTTCAGTTGTGTTGTAGCTTTTCTATTTTTGCAAGATTTTTGCTTTTTCCAAGAATACTATTTAGCTTGAAAGCTCTCCCTTATACAAGATCCCTTAGGTAAACTCTCCCTTATCCCTTGAACAATGTAATAAAATAAGCAGAATGTACTGTAAGGAGCAGGTCAGAGAAGAACTGTGTTTTCATTTTGCATAAATTTCTGCCGAGGCATTCTTTTCTAATAAACGTTAACTTTTTAAACTGCTGTTACATAGATACAGAATCTAATACAATTCCTGAGGAAGAAGAGGAATATGATGATGTGGAACAAGTGAATGGTGGACCAACAGATGACATTTATGAAGAAGTTCAAGGTATTGTTGTAATTTTTTACTTAGTGACTTGTGATCATTTTGTCTACTCTACTTCTAGTTTGATAACTCTGAGTGGCTTGAAGTAAGTGAGTAAAGTAACATGATGAATAAGATACTTCTAGATTTTGCTGTGACACTGAAAAAAGAATGTCTTCAGTTCTGAGTGAGAACAGTTCAGTTTTCTTTAGCAGGAGCAACAAAATAGTGCAGAATGTGTAAAAGTGAACTCAAGGGACTTTCGGCTCATTAACATTTTCTGGTATGCAATTTTTTTTAATTAAAAAATTGTCTTATCTTACAGCTTTTTCCACCAACTTGCCCATCATTTTTTCTTTATTCATTTTGGCATTTGTATTAAGCATAAGTTTGCTATAGCTCCAAATGTTATCAGCTTTTGCTTAATACACGATGTTATAATCCTGCAAGACAGCAATGTGCTCATTTGAAAGGGCTCTGGAAATAAACTGTAAATAAAGCAACACAAGTATTGACACTGTTTTATTTCATATCTTCCAGCATGACTGTGATTATATAGAAACTTTTTACCGTGGACTTTCCAATGGGGTCAAATGATTATGCCTTTAAATGTCCAAGTGTATTTATTGGATAGCAAAACAAATGTGGTTATTCTTTATTATATTTTAAGAAGCTATGAAAAAAATTCAGATTTTCAGTTATCATTAGTTAACAAATGATATTTTAAAGTGATATGACAATAATCACCTTATATGAAATAATGTTCTGCACCCCTTGCTGTTTGGAGCAGTGCAATTATAAGCAATAACTTGAGAGGAAAAATGAGTTGCCATGTGATGCTGGCTAACTTTCTCTATCTATTAGGTTGAATTTTTTGACCATTGGAGAGAAGAACATTTTACCCTATGTCTTGCTTTTCATTTTAAGTTTGTTTCAGTGAACCAAGGGAGCAGAGAACATAAGCATCTAGTGAAAACTATTATTGTAAAATGATAAAATTGTAGCAGCACTCAATTCCTTAAGAACTGGGTTTTTTCCCCTTTTTTTTCCTTCCATTTCTTGAAATTGTACCTAGACTGCTTCAACACAGAATGCACGTGCTGCTTAAATGGGGTGCTGTGTGTCATGCATGTTGAATACTTTTACGCAGTGAATATAAAAACTACATTACAGGCCTTAGTCCTATAGCTAGAAGATACAGCCAAACCTTATTACAGTGATTTTTGGATGCTCAGGTTCTTACAGAAGGTGAGATTGTGTGCTTGCTTAAGCTTTTGTTGAGCTCTAGATATATCCTGGGATAAAGTACTCTTCCTTTGAGCTTCACTTTTCTTATCTGTTTGTTTGAATCTCTAACAGTAAGTAGATCTGGAGCAGTAACACATACAATATTGGCAGAAGACCACTAGTTAATATGTAGTTTGAGTTCTTTACTTTGAGGTCTGTCTTCAGAGTGAGTATTGCTGTTAATTCTGCAGAGATTTAGAGTATGTTCACTTATATCCCATTTTTATGTCAGTTTTCCAGAAGCTGTTGTCTCCTAATGTGGCTAGTAAACCTGAAATGTACCAATGTCACAAAGAAAGGATAGTTCAAGAAATCTAGTTTCAGTTTTTAGTTAAATTAGTTTATTTCCTCGTGAACTTGGACTGGTGCTTCATTTTCATGTTATCAAGTAGAGATTATCTTTCTTTATCTCATGCTTTTTCCATCTCATCTATATAAATTGTAAACTTTTGAGGAAAGACCATCTTACATTGTACAGTGGAGTTCTTAATTTTGTCTGTGATGTGCTGACATAGCTAAGTAAAAGTAAAGCATAAGTTTGCAACAGATTTTAGGTGATTCTTTAATCTTTTTATCTTCTATAAATGTGCTTTAAGAATCATATGCTTAAATGGATTTACAAACTTACAGCTCGGATGCCTTAGAGCAATCCTTCTCTTCTTAATCCACAGCATATTGAAGAGTGTTAGATGAAATGTTAGCTGACAAACCTCACAGGAGTAGGCCTTATTTGTTTCTTGTATAGCTGTTCATCTAAACTTGATAGTAAAAGAGCATACTCCAGTTTGGTCTCATCTGCCTTAATTAGGCCTGATTGGTTGCATTTAATTACAGTTGGCTGTCCTTTCTATTTTCCCAGGTAAGTGAATTACTCTTTTCTACCTTTCATGGTCAAAGGATGAAGCATCATTATCTCTGCTGCTACCTGACATAATAATACAGAACAAATAAGGAAATTGGAATGTCTGATAAAAGAACAGAAAAAGATTATTTGTACAGCTGCAAAGCTATGCTAAGCTCTGGAATGCAGAAGGCAAATATGCTAGATCCCTATGAAGAGGGGGAAGAAATTAATCTTCACTTTGTTTTTATCCTTAAAGGCTTTTCATGTTAGAGGCTTCTGATCTGTTTTCACAGTTCCCCTAGCTTTATAAATATTGAATTTCAGGTATACAGCTCATTGTACCTTGTTATTATTTATTTGGCTATAATTTGCATTTTCTCAAGTAAGTAAAATTTTGCCTTTCTGTGGTTCTCCAGTGGTTTTGATGTCTGCATTTCAGAAGAAAACTAAGCCGGTTCATTTGATAATATTGGGTTTGGTATTTGAATAAAGAGTATTTGGATTAAAAAGAGGGTATGGAAATTTTTGCACTGTTTTGAAAACTGGGAATTCTTGAGAACTGTTGCAGTAATCAGGACTGACTGATGCTGTATTCTCCAGCTATCTCTTTGCTTAGCTATTGTTTTTTTCCTGCTTGTGGCAGGAGACAGTCTAGATGAATTTTCCAGGTAGAAGCTGGATAGCTTCAAACGAGTAGCCAGAATGGTAATAGTCTATTTGCCTATTAAAAGCACAGATTTCAGTGGTATTCACTTTGTACTGTCTGCTGGCAGGAGGAGTGGGTTGGTAGCTGGAGGGGGTACGAAGAGATATGAGAAATTTAATCTTTTGATCTGTTAAGTCAGTTTCTTATTTAATTGCACATACAAATACATATTTACCACAGAAGTATCATTTTCCTGGTTCTCAGTGTTTTACTGTGATTATTCAGGTAAAGCCAAAATCATCAGAACTGCCAAAGAATTCCCAACTTGTAAAACTTTCCTTGCAAGATTCTTCAGGAAAAGAAACCTCTATACTGTCTTCAGCAAACTAGGCTTTACTCTTTTTGGTTTTTAGTAAAAGCACAGAGGAAAATTTAGTTAAGCAAAATATTGTCAATAAAGGCCCATTTTCACTTGATTAGCTGTTTTCTACCTTAGTACACTCTATATAATTTTGCAGTCCACAGCTGTCTGTTATAAACTGTAACATAAAACAACTTCTGAAACTTTAGTATTAAATAACTCTGTGTGTGGATAGAGCTACCTAGATGCATAGAGTTTCTAGTTTAGTGGTGTTTTAAACAATGGAGTTGTCCTTGTCATAAGGGAACATGTGCTGGATTGAAAGTTGTTGCCTTCTATTACAGCCCTTGAAGAAAGAATTTTTTTATTAACTTGAGGTTTCAGTGCCATAATTTTAAGGGCCTTCAGTATTGTCTTCTGTGGTTTCACATCTGTGTGAAGCACATACCCAAAACTGCAATGCTAACTACTGCTTGCGACCTTGATCCTTTCTACAACCTCAACTCAGTTTGTGTACTGTCTACCACACTCTTGCACGACTGGAGAAAAGAGGTGTTAATCTAAGCTAATATACTTATCTTAATTTTCAATCTTGTGTTGGCTTTTGTCTTCTATTCTCTTCCTCCTCACAAACTTGCATTATAGCAGTAGTTTCCACTGTATACAGTATAGTTTCCATTAAAATGAATCTGAAGATGAGTTCTGATTCTTACTTTGGTGGTGCTTAGTTTGTGCAAGGAGGTAAAAACTGCCCTTACAGAATAGGTGAGGTTGGAAACCCAAAGCAATGTAATGTGACACAAGACTGACATTGTGTCTTTGTGTCATCCCTTCTTAGCTTGACCATAACATGGAGAACGTTTGGGTGGGAGAGGGGTAAGGATAGTGAAATTATGTGCTGTGGTGATCTCCAGCCAATACAACTTGCATCAGTTCTTAGTTTTCAGTAAAGTAAATTTGAGGATTGATTCAGTCTCTGATCAGGCAAAGGATGATGGGAAGGGATAACTTGCTTTTTATCCTTTGATTCCCGCTATCAGTCCTCTGCCAAACAGTTTGGTCAAGCTCAGGTATATGGCCAGCAATTCTCTTTTGCAGTGCAGTTAGAAGCTTAGGTAGGGAAACTAAGGCAAAGCCCAGGGAAAGATAAGAAATGTCTCAACTGTAATGCAATAAGAAGTATGATGCACAAAGAAACACTTTTGCTTATTTCAGAGTTTTCAGCATATCATAGTCAGGGTCTGTGGGCTCAACAGTGCTTGGTATCAAGCAGTCCCCATTGTCTATTACAGCCATACAATCAGTTCCTAAAACCAGTAGGCTAAAAGGAAGAATCTCTTAATTCGTCATTACAAACCAGTGCAGTAGGTTTAAGCCAGCAGAGTGTCCAAATTCCTCCCAGGATTTGTTGCTTGCCTCCAGTAGTTAGGGAATTCTTAGCTTCTTGTCCACAAAAGTTGTATGTAATGCTGATGTGCTATCATTTTTTTTTCCACAGAAAGAATTCTAAGTGCTTTTAATTAGTAAAGTATAAAATATAATTAGAATATATAATTGGAATAATTGAAATTAAAAAGACCAGGTGTAAGATCAGCATTTTTGAGGACAGTACTGAAGATGTTTCCAAAGTAATTACTGAAAGTTTTTAAAATAATTTCCATGAAAAGACTTATCAGATTCAAGATCACAGCAAGGGATGTTTTTCCTTTTAAAATAGTGAGGATTCTTCAAAACAATTTTTTTTCAAAAATTTGATCTCGGTGTTCTTAAGAAAATATTTTTCACTCGTCTAACCATTGTATTATTTGTATATATGGAGTATTTTTGCACATAATATCTTGTTGAGATATTCTTGTGGAGTACCAGAATAAGGAGCAGGTGGTGCTACAGGGCTTACTTAGTTTTCTGTAATTCAAAAGTAATTAAAATAATGCAAAAGCAGTAAAAAGTAGATGTGAACTACCTTTTGGTGTCAAGGAGTAGTAAAGATAATTTTTTTTAATGTCCAAGATGCATTGTTTTGTTGTCTTGATCACTGGGATTTGGGATCTCCTAAGTGTCTTTGATTATATGCCAGACATGGAAATGATTGAAAAACAATCTCTTTCAACTGGATATTGTTGAATCCCAGCAGCTATGATGAAGTGGAGCAGTGTCTGAATTCTGTCTCTGGATTTTGAGGCAGTATGCTTATGGGATTTAGATATACATTGAAGTGTCCTTCAGCTGTACTAAATGCTCATGAGACAGGAGTTAGGAATGCAGACAAATATTTAAAGACATTGCATTCACAAGGTGGTTAGGAACTTGATACCTGGATCTCAGCTTTTGTTTGCCACAAGAGCTTATTAATTATCTTCAATTAATGTAATCCTACATCTAAAGAGGGAACCTTTCTTTCTATTGATGTTGGGTGTCAGTGATGGAAGAGGAGTAAGACAATCCGGTGTAGCTGAAAAGAATGAGATGTCCATTGAGTGGGAAGTGGCAAGTCTTTCTGAGGAAAAAGAAGGTTCACAGGCTCTTCTGTGTTTCTTTTAAAGTGACTATGAAGTGGCAGCCTGTGAACAACAGGTGGCCCATAGCTGTCAGAAAGCCTACTGTCTGTGATGCAATTCAACTCCTGCTCCCTCATCGCACACACGCTTATGAACGTGCAAGTGAGGAGGCCAGTAAAAGTGGAATAATAACTGAAACTTCATATTTAGTCTGATTTGCATGTGAGATGTATATTGACTTACTGGACTTGGGGTTGGTTTGTCTATTGTTAAATAGTCTTAGAAAAGAATGTTCTTAATTTAGTGATGTACATCATCTGCAGAAAATTTGGTCCATTGTGAGATTCAAAGCAGTTAATTGCGGTATCTACAGTAAATGGAAAATGTGTGTTGTTAAGTTTAGGTATTTTTTCTCCTCTCTTTGAACTGTATGCAAGACTTCATAGTTTTCAGATGTTTCAGGCTACATAGATTTCAGAGTCTACAAGTGGAGAAAACAGAAGCGACCTTCCTGACATTGTGGTCAACTGTTATAACAAATTGAAGGAGTTTGTGTTGGAAAGGCTGTGTTTATCAAACTCTTGCATTAGCAAAGGCTGAATTTTATTTCTGTATTTCAGAGATTCAACAAAAAATACCCTAAGACCCAATCAGACCAAAAGAACCTAACCAAAAAACCACCACCAAATAAACCAAGGGCATTTTAAGACTGATTTACTTAAAATAGAAGACATAACTTAATAATATCTAAAAAGGAAGTATTTTTGATCATACTTTTCTATGTTTAAAGAACTCTTTCAAAAACTAATTAGCACACAAGTCACTGAAATGAATTTACTTACTGAAATTAGATATTTTATTGCAAGTACTGATCAGTCATTTTTATACTATTTTCTGTGCACCAGCACTAAACAACGTTTGACACTATTGATTTCTAAAACCAATCTGATGTGAACAGTATGTGACAGAAACTGTTTGTTATTAAGAGATAGAATCCTGTCTCAGAAAAACTTGTCATCTGGGTGAGACAAAAATCACACAAAGTAATTTTACTTGTATCATGTTTTTCAATGTTGACTCTGTCTCTGACAGCTGGCTTCATGTTAAATGTGAGCAAAGCTTTGTTTTTGCAAGCATGTCTTCAGTGGCTTATGGACCCAAAGTTCGTTCTTTTGAAAGCAGTTTTCTAAGGTAGCACTGTTTTTATCTAATTAAGAGGCGATGCAACAGTTCTAATGCAGAGCATTCAGAAGAAATGCCTTGGTATGTGAGATAGTTTATTAACCATAAATTTGAGGAATTGCTGCAGTTTAGCAAGTTCAAAGCAAAATGCCAATTGTATTATGTATATTTATGACAATAGAAGTATTGGGCCTACTCTATGGCTTGTGTATAAATGTGATAAATACTATATAGATAGATCAAGGAACCTTTCCTTTTTGAATTTGTGACAAATGACTGAATATCAGGCTATTAAAACCATTAGATAGAGTTTTTTTGAGAAACAAGAGCAACCAGAGGTTATATGGTGCCTCAGGCTATCACTTCTCAACTTTTCTAGTTTCCACAAGGTAGCTATTAAAGAACATAATTTGTACAACTGAATTCTCAAATAAGACCCAGCGAGGTGGGCTTTAAAGGCTGAATTAATCACTCTGTTGCTATAGATTCAAATCTCTCATTTGAATTTTTCAGCCTTAAGAAAGGCATCAACATAAATCCTTCTGTATATGTCTTTTCCTCTCAGTGTACTACTCACTTTTACTCCCCTCAAAACGAAGGAATTAGTCAAAGAAAATACTACTAAATTAACCAGAGCTTCATGAATTTTTCTGGCCATATGCATGTATATATGATTTGTTTGTGTGTTACTGTGTACTGTGTTTGCAATGGATGTCTTCTTTTGTTTGTACATATGTAAAGAAAGTAACATAGGAAAAGGCTGCTTGTTGCCTTGTCTTGGCTGCTGCTTCCTGGGCTGGGTAGGAGTCTTTGTTAGAAGCAGGGTGGTTGCTCCAAAGAAATGAAAATGGTCAGTAGGGTGCAGTTCCTAGACCACACAGTGGACCAGGAAGAAAGTGCAAGATGCAGCAGTCTGCTGTGCTCTAGAGTAGAGAGAGGGATTCTTGAGGGAAGCACAGGGTGCAGGTACATAGATAAGCTTTCAGCAGCAAAGGGAAGAATGCTTTCTTAGGACGCCAGAAGAGGCAGAAAAGTTTATTGGCAAGATGCAGATTAGATAGCAAGGTAGGATAAAAATTTGCTCATCTAGAAAGGGGATAATTGGCATGGGATATTTTGTTTCAGGCCCCCCACTTTTTTTTTTTTTTTAATCTACCTTTTCCTACCAGATCTCAATTTCCTCCACCTAAAATCTCCAAGTTTGTGTTTTTATGAAAACTAGTTTAAGATCTCTGGAACTTTAAATATCCTTAAAGAAGGTGTTCTAGTACTTCCATCTTTGGTTTGTGGAAGAGTTTTGTCTTATCAGGCTGTACCAATTATTCTGCCCTTCAATTGTGAAGGCAACTATGAGTGAAACTGGGAATTAAAGAAGGATTAGTATTTTCAAAACAAAGCATTGTCTAAAGGTCATGCTTCTCTTGTCCCAAAATATACTAACTGAATTTATACTTGTTTCCTTACTTGTCTCAAATTCTATTTCCTTAAGAACTGAGATTAGATATTAGGAAGAAATTCTGGAACAGGCTGCCCAGAGAAGTGGTGGATGCTTCACTGCTGGAAATGTGCAAGGCCAAGTTGGATGATGCTTAGAGCAACCTGATCTAGTGGAAGATATCCCTGCCCATGGCAGAGGGGTTGGAACAAGATTATCTTTAAGGTCTCTCCCAATCCAAACAACTCTGTGATTCTATGAAAAAAAGTGATGCATTTCCATTATTAAGTGATGAACAGTAGTTCAACAAACAAAAGTTCAAGATGGATATGATTTTATCATAATTACCACACGGGTCATAAGACCCAATTTCTGGTTTAACTGTCTAGCTCAGACCTACAAATGGTGCTCTTTCAGTGCAGCTGGGACTCTCTCTGGCATGAGAACTGGGTAATCTGGGAGTAAATTCAAGTGATTCGGCAGTCTAGAAGTCTGGTGTTCTTCTGAGATACAACTGCATGCCAACACCACACTAACATGGGGAGCTGCCTGGGAAGCAGTTGTCATCTCCTGCTTATGAACTATTGCCATATTCCAGTGTCCTACCTCTTCTCTTTGAGGTGCATCATGGTATGTGATGTGTTAGGTCTCACAAGATCTGACATCCAGAATTGCTGATCCCACTCTGGACCTACTGTATGGGAATCAAGGAATGGGACATTATTTGTAGAAATGAATGTGGGAATGTTACCCAAAATATGGTATGTGTAAACAGTTTGCATTGCAGCTGTAATTTTCTGCATATTTCTGATTTAACCTGGTACTAGTGAATCATAACAAGAATATTTTTACTTTGTTTTATCATTTAAGTTGGAGAAAGTATTTAGCATAGTTGACATAATTTCATTTAATGGCATGGACCATAAACAGTGCAAAGTGGCTGTGGTGTGGGTTTGTTTCTTTGCATGAAAATACTCAAAGGGTGAAAGCTGCTGAATTTTTTCTTTGTCAATGTGCAGTTAGTGATCAACACAGGGAATGCAAAAATGTCTTGGTAGAACATTTTAAAAGGAGTTATAAGAGAAGCATCTGGGAGCCAGACTTTTCTTGTGGAAACTTGCCAACAACCGTATTGTGTTTCCTTTCACTACAGTGAGCTATGCCTTGTCTTTTGTCCCTTTTTTGAGTAAATTAATTTCTGGAATCAGACTATAAATTTGAATACATTAACCCTGCAGATTATTAAAGGATATTATGTGGTTTAAGCAAGATACTTTCTTTATGCATTCTATGTATGTAAATATTATGTCAAGTCACATCTGTCACAAGTATGGATATGTAGTTTTCAGAAATGGCTTTTAAATCTAAGTCTTGCTGCTGATCAATGAGTATGAAAAACTTTACTTGACATTTACAGACTTTTTCTGTCTATCATATAAATTTAAGGCTGAGAAATATAAGCCCTGTACATGGTTGTCAAATAACACTGTACTACAGAGTTATACAGTATAGATTAGTTAATTGAATATTTGATTGCTAGATGTATTTACATAGAGAACTATTTATATTTTCTATGTAGATTTTAATAGCCACCACATTTATTTTAGCAAAACATTTTAATAATAAGGTTTATAAAATGTCATGTTGAACACTTAAACTATTTACATAACTAAGAGCTATTACGGGTTGAGAGAACAAACAAATTTATTTTAGTTACAGTGAATTCACATAAATCTTTATTATGTTTATATATGAGAATGTACTTATGTGCATGCCACACGTATTTAGGCAAGCAATTTCTAGTGCAAATTCCTGTGAACCTACAATGGAACCATGGAATCTGCTTAAAAATTGTTGTTTGTTTTGTCCCTTTCAGATACTAATTTGCATTTAGTCCAATAACTGCAACTACTATTTTTTTGTGAGGGTGAAGGGGGACAGAGAAAGGAGCATTTTTTGTTAATCAGCTAAGTAATTAGATGAGCATGTAGAAACATTAAATGCCAGAAGCTCTCCTCTACATTGCTGAGGCTTGTTAAGAGCAGTATCTTAAAATATTTTATTCCTTCTCTAAATGTTTAAATATGGATTTAGGTACGATAAATGTTGCCTCAATATTGTATACCAAATTTGAGGCTTTACTAGGAACATTTTTAGAAATAGAGCCAGAATTGTACTTTTGTTGAAATTTACAATGAAGCTTTACTTCAAGGATGTTTCTGTTCAGGTGTGGAAGTTGTTACCTAGCATCTTGCTCAAAAAAGTGTAGGTAACATTTTAAAATGTACCTAAGCAAATTTAAGTTATTTGTAAGGAGCTGGATTCTGAAGTCACTTTACTAAATTTTCACCTTGTTTGATGACCCGTCAAATAATTTATTGTTTTCTGAGTTGGGTATGTTCTGACCAGTTCACTCAGCATATAGGATTAGACAATTGTAAGATACTTGATTTCAAGTCCCTGAAATAGTGACTTTATTTGTAAATACAAAGTGTCCGTGAATATAAAAATGAGAAATGAATGAATGAGTTTCTGGAAGTGGATCTCTCTGTAATTTCTTTTATTCTTCCTTATAATCATTGTGTGCATATCCACGATTGAACTTGCTTGTGATGACCTTTATCTTTTCTCATGAGAAGAATTACTATTATCAGGTCTTTCTTCATAAGGAAATAAAAAGGTCAGAGCAAAACCCATCCCTTATTTCTATGCAGTGCACATTGCACTTTGGCATATTTGTATTGAATTTTATTAATAATAATTAGATCATTTTGTCAAAGAAATTTTAGTATTCCAAAACTAGGCATTCTAAATGGTCTTCCCTGGTAGGTACTCCTGCTTTTCCTGCCTTTTTTCTGCCTTCTCTCCTCACAAGCTTGCAGTTGGTGTAACTGAGATTTTACATACTTCTGTTCCTCCTAATTCTGTCAGACTAGCTTTTTTTCCACTTTTATCCTTAAATTGACAAACTGTTAATTCTTTTCCATTTATATTTGTCCGAGGGAAAAAAAGAGGAGAATGTAGAAAATGCAAAGGTGTGGTGGGGTTTTTTTTGTTCGTTTGTTTATTTTCTTTTTTTTTTTTTTAATTGGAGATTTTAGATTATTTGCTGTTTGGAAGGCTAGTGCTAGGAACTGGCCAACTGAGTTGATTCAGCTGTCACTCAAGACATGACTGAAAATTGCTTATTTGCAAGGAGAGCTCCAAGCAAGAAGCTGACTTCCTGAAATCTTAATATATGCATAAGTAGAGCCAGGAATTGCTTGTACCTCTGTGGATTGTTCAGTTGTCCTAGTGAGTATATTCTGTTCTGTCATTCAGGTGACTGAGCATGTTTTTCCTCCCATCGTGACAGTTTTTTTTCTTAAAGCCTGAAAGACCTTGTGAAGCCCTGGAAACAGCAGCTTTCATACTAAAAGCGTCTGTTGTTTGATAAATGAACAAAATTTGGTAGGATGTTGGTTGTGACTATAGAATGGGGCAAGGGCAGGGAAGCAAAGGTACTGGAATACTTGGTACTGGGGAAAGGAAAGAAAAAGAAAGAGGAAGGTGGTTAATGTATATTCAGGTCTCAGCAAGTAGGGAAGGTAAGTAAAGCATGCTCCAGCATTTCCTGAAAGCTTGGTAAAATGGTGCACAGCAGAGTGGGAAGATCCACTTTGAGGCAACTGTGGATGACCTTGCCAGCAATGATCTGTTTTCTGTGAGAGTAACTGTTTTTCCTCCAAGGACAGAGATATGTTCTTTGATCATTTAGTCTTCATGCTTTCTGCCCTAAAACATTATAAAAAACACTTTCTGTAGAAGAATATTTTGTTCCTTGATTTTTCCCAGTAAACTAGTGAGTGGTCATAAAATATCTTTAGGCTTTTAAAAACATGATTTTTTTAATCCATTGTGCTAGTATAGTTCATGTGGATGGCTGTGTGTGCAGTCATATAGGAGAAATGTGGTGTCTTTTTCACAGATGTTTTAGAAAGAGATATTTTTTTTCTCAAACAGTTCTCCAAATGTACTCATTTCTCTCTACTACTTCACTCTGTTATTATTCTTCATAGCAATAGTTAATTGCAGCCTTAAAGTGTGTTTGGTATTTGTCCCTAGTGGGACTGGGGATTTTTTGCTTTACTTTACTCTTTAATTTAGCAAATGAGGTAACTCTAAAATGCTTTTGTTAGGAAGGGGCTGTTAAATCTGCTTATTGGTTTTGATTAAACCAAACCATAACATATGCTTAGATTCACCGGGTGGTGTCACAGAAAGGTTGTTTTGAGAGAGTTTTCTTTCTCCAGAAAATGGCTAAGTGACATTCCAGTACTCAAGTATCACTTCCTCTCCTTCTCACCTCCTTTTCTTGCAGCACTGATCCTGAGCTAGTTTATAACAAAATCTATTTTAACCTTTCTTTGAGAATGATGAGGTAACTTTCCCAAGGTCTTCTCAATAGGAGGCAGTGCTTCACTTTTAGCTGAAATAGGTGGTTTAATTAGTCAGAGTGCTTAGACAACTGAGAGTAATGGTGGTGCACAGTAGCACCTTTTCAAGATACAATGAGTGCAACTGAGGGGAAAGAAAGTGGAGGATTTCTCAAGGAATTCAGGAAACCTCACATCTGGAGACTTGGCAAGATCTGGACAAAACTGAGTAATTTGAGCTAATAAAGTCATTAGCTTCAGCTGTCTCATACGTGAGCTATTAAAATGCACTGAGCCTTATAAACTGCTGCTGAACAGCTTGGTATGGAGTACCAAAAGAAGCCAAATGCTGTTTCCTAGAAACCTGATCTAACTTTCTGAGCTAGACTGACCAATTTCCGCTGGTCCCTTCTGTCCCAAAGTATTTCATGATTCTGTTTTTTTCACTATGTACAGCCAGTGCTATATACTCAGGGCCATTGGGAGGTCAGGACATTGTTAATATTCATAATGGACTTCTGTTACTCTCTAATGGTTGGACAGAGTGGTGTGTGAGCTCAGTCTCACTTTAGAATTTAAATAATGGCTGTTTTCAAAGAGCTGTTTGAAGTTTGTGCAGAAGTGTTAGTTGGAGGTCCCCTGCAGTTTAGTTGGTAGTATATTTGAATAAGACCTTTTGCCTCCATCTTGGAATCAGACTTGGATCACATGTTTTGGAAGAAACTGGGGCTAGGAATTGGCACAGGTTGTCCTCAACTAAAACTGAAGCATCTCAGTATGAATAACATTTCTCATTAAAAATGTATTTTTAGATTGTTCATAACCCAGAGATCTTTCTGTATTCTCTTGGAATGCAATTCTGTACTGCTTATTTCTGAGCACAGTGGTGACCATTTATTCAGATGCAACTTCTGCTTCTACTCATAGGTTGATGTCAAGTCATCTGCAATCCCAGTGTTTAGCCTGTGTTTGTGACCCATTTCGATCACTGTCTCCTTTACTTGTGTTGTGAAAATTGTTTGGGTTTTTTCACCCAAGTTTGGCATACAGGTATAAAGATCTCTGTTTGAGCTCTTGGGTGATAACTAGCTGACCATAGAAATTGGAATAAAATAAGAATTGTCCTTTCTTCTCTTATGGTAAGAAATTCTTGCATTTATAATCTCTTCACTAAATAGCAACTTGTTTCCCACTTCTGTCACTGTCCTGGAGGCATTTTCATCCTCAAACTATGTACCCTGGTACAGTCAGATGAAACTTTAATAAAACAATAGTCTCTCTCTCTCTCTCTCTCTCTCTCTCTCTCTCTGCTGCCCCCAAGATCTCACACCATGGCTAGAGAAGAGCACCTTCAGCAGCCTTTTCCAAGCTGCTGTTTACAGAATACACCAGGCTGCTAATGGGAATGCAGAATGAAATGTCAAGAAGTTGTGTGTAAATCTTCCAGTAATCTGCCATGTCCAAGAGGAGCTGGGGGAAAGGGACAGAGCTCTGGGATTATGTAAGGATTATCAAAGCCAGAGTTTTGCTCATTGAATTTGGAGATCTCTCTGTATAGAATGGGTGGATCTGAAGGCTAAAAGAAGACACCAGGTATGAAAATCCCTGCCATTATAAATATGCACACCAAGGCAAGTAAGCCTAGGATAAAACAGCACATGGAGGATTTCTGGGCTATCAAGCTGCTTAGGCTAAAACCTCTAAGAGTTTGGGTGAAGTGTATAGGCATGTACAGGTGTGTAGTAAGAATACTGCAGATGACCCAATCCCCAAAGCTGGTGAGCACTGTTCTCAGGTAAGGCCACTTGCTGGCCCTGCATAAAACAGGACATTAATACTTATTCCTTTGACCCTAGATAATTACTAGCCCTCACTACTAATGCTATCAGAAGGTGTCAGTTTGGCCAAATTATGCAAAAAATTTTGCTCTTAATTTTTGTGTGCTTATTGCTCCTCTTCTGGAAATATTAAATGTCTCTCTGAACAAATAATCTTGTTTCTTAAAAGCCAGTCCTCACTGATGTTTTTAAAAAAATGTAGAGTTGGGTTGATTTATGTTCCTTATAAGAGTAATAACCCATCTGTTATGGGGGTGGGTCAATTCATAAAATTACAAATCTGGGAGAGAAAAAGTCTTGCCTCTTTTCCACAGTAAGCATTTGTTCAGGTTCCAAAGTTCTTTGGGAACAAAAAAGCAGCATGAAGGAGTAGTACTTGTGGTGTTCACATACCACTGTATCCTTTGCTTTTTCTTGTGCAAGGCAATGTAGACCTGTAACATTCAGTGTCAGCAGAGTTAATGTACACACCTTTTATTTTTTTTTATGCATCTGTCCTCCCTGCCTAGTACAATAGTAAAGACACTATGGTTGTTTTTTTAAAAAATTGATTATTTAATAATCCAAGTGTTTTTTGGGAGGTCTGTCTTACAAGACCTGTGTGTTTACTTATAACCTTCCGACACCACAGTGAGATTTCAAATGAAGATACATGAATGTGCATTACAAGTGTGTGATTGCTTGTATCATCATGAAATAGATGAAAAATTACTTCACTGGAGTAGTTTTTATCTGAACTGATCAAAACATCTTCCAATGATTTTGCTAACAATATGTGATTGGAATAATAACTTCACATGCTGTAGAGTTCCATGCTGCAGCCGAGAGGCATGTAAATACAAGCTGCTTATTTGCAAGAAGCTTCCAGATTTGCAATATGATTGCTATGGAAACCACACAATGAAAAGCTTATAACCATCTGTGTGGTTTGGTAGATTTTGCTGCATAGCTGAGCTGATTTTGTTTACTGTTTTTAAAGTGTTGAATAGACTATATTAACCCACAAGCAGGGATTATGCAAGGTGTAAACTAGTATTGTGTAATGACAATGTGTCAGAAACTAGAAGACAATAGAATACCAAATAATACGGGCATTAAATTAGAGTCTAATGCAAAAAGAGGGTTAAGTAACATGTTAGTAGAGGAAACTGCTAAGTTTATGCATATTTATCATGGAGATACCACATTCCGTTGAAGGAATGCACTGTTCAAGCCAAACTCTTATCTATTTTATACTCATGTAGTCCAAGTTTTTTTTCCCTTCCCCCTTTAAGAAGAATAAATTGGAAGGAAAACCCCCAATGGATGAATGCAAAAAACCTCAGCAAGGGTAGAATTCAATGTTCATTTTTTAAACCTTGTGGATGGCAGAGTCATCTGTGATCAGCTGATGATTTTTATGCTTTTTTCTTCAGAGTACAAATCAAATAAGTAAATTATTTTCAACAGCTTTCACAGACTAACTGAAAAAAAGGCTTTCACAAATGTAGTTAGCCCTTGTTGCATTGTTGCAAGAATTTCTGTAGGTTGTTTGCCATTGAAGTCTCTAAGTATCAGCAGAGTATGGAACATAATTTGATCCAATTCTTTGGATCTACAGCTCTGGAAGGGTTCACTTGTTTGATTAGTATAGGTTAGTCTCATTTTGACATAGTGAGAAGATGGAAAAGAGTATTTTCTCACTGCAGTGGTAGTGATGGTGTGAAGAAGAGCTACAGAGAAAAAAATGGACCAGATTATTTTAAAGGTATGCATGACTCCTTATACACAGCATCTTAAAAATACAGAAGGACTTCTACTGTATTTTTTAATCAAATTTTCATCTTTTGGTTCCAGGCCATGTTACAACACAAACTTTAGCATGTTGCATCAGACTGAAAACTGTAATACTTGAGGTAATCAAGGTTGCTGTGTTTAAAGAACATCTCCTGCACATAGTTACTGCTTCAGGACATATTACGATAAAAAATAGTAAGAACCATAGGTTCTTTTTTACCACCCTAAGCCAAGCCTGTTACAACTGCTCCACTTTGAGCATGATTGCATTAGCAGGTAGTGTGGACCATTTGTAACAGATTCATAAAACACAGGTGTGTGCCAAGGACCTGATGTTTGTGTTGTACTATGTTTCAGAGGAGGTTTCCTATGGAGTCACTTCAGCTTGGTACCATGAACTGAATTCCCATTAGCAGCTGCACCATGTGTGCCTCTGGAGCGCCTCTTCCAGTTTAACTGCACCTGAAAGTTTGTCCTCTCTGTGACAAATCTTTAGTGGAAAGCAAACTGGGATACCTCTTCCAGTTTAACTGCATCTGAAAGTTTTTCCTCTCTGTGATAAATCTTTAGTGGAAAGCAAACTGGGATAAGTGGGGATGTTTGTGATCCAAACCAGTATGTGAATATGGACACCCTTTGTTTGAATTTGGGACCATTTCAGTATTCAAGGAGCTTTGATTTTTGCATCTTAAGATGTGGATTTTCAGATATGTTTCCTAGAACTCTTATTTCTAGGGAATATGTTTTTCACGGGAATGCATATGTTCTAATTTTTTCCCTGAAGCCACAATGCAGTCTACATGTATTCAGGTGTACATTATGAAAAAATCTCTTCAAACCTCTGCTACCATTTTGCTTCAGTTGAGATACCCTCTACTGAAGTCAGTCCTTGGTTTAACCTAGTCTGCTGACTGTGACAAGTGATAAGAGTTAAAATCCACAGTGCATTCAACACATCAACTGATTTAGGTCCAAACATTCAGTAACATGTAATATCAACATTTATTTAATCAAAGTATAATACAATACAGTGTGTGTTGGATGAAGCTGGGTTGTTCTGGAAAATGGGAGCAATCCTAGGAAATATGATTGATTCTGGGATACTACCTGTGAGGGGTGTAACAGTAGTAGGGAAGGCACAGAATGACAGTGCCTCCTAGTGCTCTGGATAGCACATAGGGATGCATTTTTGTCATGTATGCTCCAATTGCGAGTGCTTAAAATAAACAAATGAGCAGACTTGGAAACGTGCAACAAATGTTATGCCAAGTAGGGGAATACATTTGACTGCTGTAAACAGTTTTAAATGTTTGGTTTTTTGTGTACTGCAGCTTCAGATTTCTCTTGTTCTATTGTTGTGGGTTTCTTTATCTGTTCCTCTTCCTTCTCCCCCAATAATAGTTTATATTAATCTCAAACAGATTTCTAACTAGTCAAGAATCAGACAGCAAACATTCTTCCTGGCTTAGTAGGGCAGAATTTCAAAGCTCTGTGTAGAGTGAATCTTATGACGTAATTGTAATATTTGTAGGACTGCGTATAGAGGTTAGCAGCAATCATGCATACTCATTTCAACAGGTCTACTCTTGTGCTCTAAACATCTGCTTTAATGTTTGCAGGGACAGTCTTGTGGATAGATTAAAATTTTACAAGGCTAAAAATCCTTTGAACTGTTGATATAAAATTCACTCTTTGTCAAAGTAGACGGGCAATTACATAACAGTTGCACAATAAGGAGAATTTTAAAAGTTGTGAGTTGAGTATCTGTTGTCTGTCATTAATATAATATCAAAATCACTTGCTGAAATATGTGCCTTAAAAAGAAGCATGACTATCTGTATAAGATGTGATGAGTAGCAAAGCCAAACAGTTTAAATGTATTAAAACTTCAATTCTTGTTTGAGAGGTGAGTTTATCAATACACTATTTCCTCATTCAGTACTGCAGCCTTGTCAGTTTTGGTATGCTGTAAATGCCAAGATAAATCTGTTTATACTTCCTTATGGACCTAAAACCAGAATAAATCTAAAAACCTTTTAGTTTGTTCCCTTTTTTGCCTCATCAACAGAATTGTTGACTATGAAATGTGAGGAGCACTTCTGATGTCCCTGTACTGAGTGCAGTGTGGATTTACTTAAGTGAGGGTGTGGGCAGGATAGAGTTCCCTGTCTGTACCAGACAGGGAGTATGGAGCACATCTTTTGAAACTGCTGGTGGGGATTTCAGTGTTCCAAGCCTGCTAGCCAGAAAACATGCTTCAGAGCTGATTGCTGCCAGGCTTTCTCTTTTCTTGTCTCTTAAACTTGCACAAAGTTATTTGATACAGTCTGGCTTGCTTAAAACTGTGCTCAGGCACAGTGGGCAGGAGCAGTGAAGGTATGGCATCTATAGTGGCTGTGTTCCCATCATGCAGGTGTCAAGATAGTGTGTCTGTATGACAGGTAAGATGTCCTCTGCCTTCTCTTCTCTTAAAAACTGAGTTCTTGCATGGGCTGGGGATACTTTTTCAATCCTTGGTTTCATTTTCTTTATCCTGGCAAGAAATGTACATAGGAGAAGAGGACCCTCATTCTAATTGTCTTGGAATGACTGAAAAACAGCAGATTATATCACTGCATTCAGAGCAGAGTGAAAAGGGAAACAGATGTTCACAACTGAAATTCTGAAAGAAAGCTCTTGAAGTGTTTGGGTGAGTGGGGGAAACTACAGAAATAACAATGTTCTAACTTCTGTATAAATGCAAAATAGTAAACAGGGCTTGCAATCTGGAAATGTAGAGTGTGGGTTTCAGAATGATGTGGGCTGTAATTCCTGTCAGCTGAGGTGTCCCTTCAGGGTTTCATTTGCAGTTATGTGTTTTGCAGAAGAACGTGTTCCTTCAGAGAATGAAGTGCCAAGAGAAGAGAGCCAGGAGAACGTTACCACTGATTCAGGTAATTAAAACCTTTCCTATTTATTTTGTGTGTGCACTTTCTTTTAACCTTTATTTTCTTGTCTCTTCCATTCGCTGTTTTAAAATAATGTTTTTACAGCTCTGTAAAGCTGTCTTTTTTACCTGGGTATGTGATGGCAGCAAAACTGCTTAGCACCACTTAGGATGCATGAAAACCACTTGAGAAGGATTTATAAAGTAAGCCAATTTATACAAGGTATTCCTTCCTGAATTACTTTGTAATGACTCAATTAGCTTTCATTTCTGCACAAAGGAGATTTAGTTGCATAAATTAGCTTATCATCATTGAGGAAGTGTCACTGCTAAAGGACAGTTTATAGATACAACATGCAGTTGCTGTCAAACCTATAAGAATGTAATATAGACATCTGTGTATACTTTGTGCTTGAGCAGAACAGACTTCTGCCATTCAGAGACTAACAGGGGACAACAAGTTGCCCAAGGGACTGGCAATGTAGACGTCTCTGAAAAGGTCAACTTGACACAGGCTCTGACAATCGACCCAAAGCTCTGTCTTCTTTGATAAAAATCAGATAAACTTAAGACCACTAATTGATCTGCAGCCTGTTTAAATGTTGGCCATGCATATCTTCATTGCATATGATTACCACAGAAAGCAAATGAATTGGGTAAGAAATGCCAGAGTCCAGTGACAGCAGCATAAAAATTGGAAAAGGACACAAATGCCCAGAAAGGCTGTGAAGGATATTCTCTCAGCTTTAGCTTGGCAAATTGCCCTTGTGCTAATTATCTCTGGGACTAGAAAAATAACTGCATACACCATGTAAAGTCACATGGTCACACAACTTTTCTTGTCAGAAAGGTATTTCCACTTACGCTTAAAAACAAGATATATTTGTGCTTCAAGGGCATGGACCTTTAGATAAACTACTGGTGATTTGACACAGCAAGTAGAGAAGACCCACTTCTTATCAGACCTTACACCTTTTTGAGATCTGCTGCATTGTAACTGTGACCTGCACTGATATGCAATCTGGCTCTCCTTCCCCCATCGTACATAATACACATAATTCTTTCAGGGCTGTCAAGGAAGGGGTGGGCAAGAAGAGTTCCTTTAGGAAGTAGCTCTGCAGTGCTCTTCCTGTTGCAACATGTGGAGAGGAAACAGAGGCCTGATTTCCTGACCCATACAGGAAAGCAGGAACAGGTTGCTATGAGGAGTTTTGGGTTGCTTTTCTTGGAAAGGAAATAAGAACCAAGTCATCAGATGCTGTTAGCATTGTGCTCTGCTAAAAACATGTGTAAAACAACATGACTCATTACAGCCTTAATATTTAGTACTTATTTAGACATTACTGTAATTATACGAGTGTGTTGTCATAATGGAGCGCAGGGTCAATCCAATTATGAAGTTGCCAAAAGCACTGGGATTTTTTCACTCCTATATCTTCCTGAAGTTCAAATTGGCCATACGTTTAAGAAATCAAAACCTTAGCATTTACATTTTTGTAAAGCTTGAACTACTATGAGAGCAGCCTTAACAATCTTACTAGTATTTGTGTAGTATCTTTGAAAATGTCATAGCAGTTTCCCCCCAGATATCAGATTCATTTCAAGCAATAATTTTCTGATCTGATCTTACATAGTTCATTGTTTAACACTGGAAATTTATTTGACTTTTAGGACTCAGTTGACATGACTATTTCTGATAGGCATCACATCATAAATATCTGACTTGACTTTAGAATATTTCATGATCTTCCACACAAATAGTGCATGCATTCTTAAATTTAATTTATTGCCTAGCTTTATTAAACCTGAATTTCACAGCAAATATTCTGCAAATTGTCTGTGAACTCAGCCTGATAAATGCAAAGAAGCATTTTTTTCCCTACTCTTTTCTTGCCCTAACATATATCTACTTCAATTAACTTGCAGACTTATTCCCTTGATCTTGATGTTCACTGTTGCTGCTGGATAGCTTTATATTAATTGCTAGTGACCTAATTAGTTAAAAATACCAAAGCACTGAAAACTTTCAGGTATGTAATATTGCTTGCTGGTTCTTTTTTGCTATGATTATCTACCCATTATCATTTCCACAATCACTGTTTCAATAAGTGTCATGTTCTGCGCTGTATCAGTGTAAATATGTTGGTTTTAAAGTAACTAAGGAACAGTAGGAGAAGGAAAGTGAGAAAGATTATACTGAACAGCTTGGGCTAGTTTAGAGTTCAAATACAGTACAAATATTTTGCCCTTATTTCATAATTTTTCTGGCATGTGGGAAAAAAAGGCAAGTAAGAGGCATTTTTTTTTGCAGTTGAGAACATCATCAGAACTAACGAATGACTATGTTCTTTAACTTGGTTTGTCTTGTCTGGGCATTGAGACTCAACACCAAAAGTCTAAATCACTCACATATGACAATCATTCAGGTAGCATGAATTTTGAACTTCACCTGTATCTCCATCTTTGAGCCTTCAGTACGGTAAATATTGAGCACATCACCAAAAGGGAATACAGTTAATCTTTTTCAAATAGTGTTAAGTAATCTTCAAATCTGATGCTATTAACTTTTGATGAATCTTATCAAGAGCCAAGGAATGTGAATCAGAATGGCAAACTGCTTAATATACTAGGCAGTGGACCATGGTTGTGAAAGGAAAACATACACATGTATTCCTTCATTCCACAAGCAATGTGTAAGCCAATAACATAACTACTAGCTCTAAATCACTACTGTAGTAGAGTTTGCTCACTTAGATGCCATCAATGTTAAATTGGAAGACTGATGGAAATCAAACACAATCACATTTATTGCCATATTTTAAGGATTGCATTTTCATATTTAGGTTGTAGTTTGTGCTTTTGTTTCGGTCAGTTTAGTGTTCTGTCAAATTTGTGCTCAGAAATGGCAAGTGCCAAAACTGTCACAACATAGTGGGTAGGAATTGAACAGCCTGCAGTTAGATTGGCTTAGGCTGCAGTGGGACAGCACACTTAAATCCCTCTGAAATATTTACTCTTAATCTGTTTTTCCAGTTGTGGTTTTTCTTTTTCTTTTTCTCTTTCTATTGAGATTGTTAGAATATTATTATAATTTTTCCCCTTGAGTAATCTATGGGCATTCTTAAGTTTTAAACAGTCTAATATTTGAAGTGCATGCTTGAGTGATATATTTGTCACTTTTTTTTTTCCTGAACTGTTCACCTTTCTTTCTTCAAGCATGTATTGCCAGTATTTTTCAGTGAAATAAGCAGTCTGAGCCTACTGTCAGAGAGGGTGGCAGCTATTGCCCTTTGATTTGTCAAATAAACTCTGAAGTTTTCATCAGTATATTAGACAAAAATATCTGTTCCTATTACTGTTACTGGAAAAACAGAGATGGCAGAAAAAAATCATGAGGAAAAACTGTTGGATTGTTGCTCATCCAGATAGCTGTCCTGGAATGAAAGAAGTATTTTCTGGAGAAACAGCTAGCCAAAATCCTGCTCACGCACTTCTTGTGATTGGTAATCTTAAAAGCAGTGGATAGGTAAAAACAAAGGGCTTTCTACCCTCTGCTACACACTTATTTATTTTTTATCATGTCTTGTTCATATTTGTGGCCTAAGTGACTGTACCTTCCAAATACCACAGGCTTTAGTTTAGCAATTATGTCATCATAGTATTTTTAAGGCACATGACATTTCACAGTGTATGAGAATAGAGTGTAATTGTGCCAGAGTAATGCCAGCAAATCAATACCTTTTCAATTTGAACTCTAATGGGCACATATGTTCTTGATGATAAATCCATTTCAGGTATTACATGTGTTTTAAAAACCTCACATTATTTCATTACCATTTAAATACCAAATTCCTTTACTCAGGCCTCCTGTTTTCATTTTATACCATTCTTCAGAGGCAATAAAATGAAATTGGGCAAGGTCTTCTCAAACTGAAAGAGGGACTGAAGTAAGAAAGAATGGGCTTGTGTTTTGCAGAGGTTTTTGCAGCTTTTTTTTTCATGCTACCCCTGTGTTTGTGAAGCACTATGAATCATTTTATGAAGCATTTTTCACTTTAGATGTATAAAGTCTGCAGCTACATTTACAATTACGTGTGTGTGGTTGCCCTTATAGTATTTGGAGAAATTTGTGCTGGGGTAATTTTGAATTTAAAATCAACACTTGTTCAAAGACCAACATAGTTGTTCACAAACTTACACTGCCACTTTCTTTCCTTGTTTTTTTGTTTCTGTGCTCCTGGTATACTAGTGTATGTTTTTCCAAAAAATGTGGCCTTCTAATTTAAACAACCCTGTTTTACTTTGAATTCACAAATGAGGACAGAGAGCCATGGTTAGTCTTTGGCCAATATCTTCTCTGTTGCAATAAGCTTATTTTAAAATGCATCCTTTCCAGTGTTGTCACGTTATTAGTTGAGTTGCCTTCCCACTTTGAGACTTAAATGCATGTGATGAACATACAGGGAGAGATGTGTCCCACCCTCTGTAGAGTCTCTTCTGTTGCTGTTGCAGCTCCCATTAGTGTTAACAGGAGTTACTTCAGGCACATAAAGGTAAGAACAGAGCTCAAACTTGCAAAGGTCAGTGTGAAAAGTCATCATTTCCTTCAGTACAGTTCTGAAGAAGCGAAAGTCCTGATTAATGTATTTTAAACCAAATCAATAAGCCAACTACTGGAAGATTTGAAATGTGGGATATACTGAAATAGCTCTTCTAGTTTTTTCTCATGTGGGCTTATGTTATCTTTTACAAGATAGAGCTGGAAACTGATCAGTGCAGTATCAAAAAACCAAGGAGAGATTCTGATTTAATATTTATCACAAATTAATTCTGTGCTACCCTGTGTTACTAATTGTTTAATGCTAAATTGGCAAATAATGAGATGAAAAATAAGAAGGGCCAAAATTTGGAGGTGCAGCATTTTAAACTGATTTGGTCTTCCTCTTGAAATGATTGTATGCATTTCAAAATAACAAAATATCTTATTTCTGAATGGTTGGGAGCTTTTATATGTGTATCTATTACTGCTTTTGGGGTGAGGACAGAAGAATTTGGACACTGGCAGCCAGAACTCCCCCTAGTGCTATATAGTGAGTTGTGGCTCCTAATCACCAGTTTATGGAAAATTAAATGGTGGGTAACTGGCAAAGCAGCTTTTAATTCAAGGTTGCAAATATTCAGCCTTATGACAGTATTGCCATCCAAACAAGATAGCACGGAACACAGAGTGAAATGGATAAACAGAAAACAAGTTCTTCTTGCACATACAGAGAGTATTAAAACTCAAATCTAAGTATTTGCCAAAATAGGGAAGAACACGAGTCGAATACTGATTTTTTTTTTTTTTTTTTTTTTTATAGCATGATGCTTTCTATCACTTAATACTTGATATTTTAGCAGGATGTTTTTTGGTAATAAAGTGAACCAATCATGATTAAATTGTAAACTATAAATAATGGTGTAGAGTGCTAACGACATGCAAATGTAACTGGTATACGTTGGAATAACCAGCAAGCCTGCTGTTCAAGGATCATATAACAAAACTAAGTTGACAGCCTTGATCCAGCCAGTTCAGTGATATTTATGTTATCAGAATTAGAAGATAGCTTTCCAGTGATGTAAATTATTAGTACATATACATTCTGTCTGGTTAGTGTATACATAATGTAACTGGTCATCTTAGTGGTATTGCTTACATTCTTTTTGCATTAACTCATCACACTCCATTCTCATGGAATTAAAAACAGGAAATAGTTTGCAGTGTAACAGAAGCACCCAGTGTATTTAACCGTGTGTGAGCACTGTGTTTCAATAGATGTACTCTGTGTTGTAAATGTATGACAAAGCATTTATTACTGTGTTATTGCCGTATTACAGAGCAACGAGTGCTAAATAATCAATCAGTTAATGGTCTGTATGGCAGCTTGAACACAGCACATCCATTGTGCTTATGCTGTTAGAAGGATGAGTTTATGACTGTAGTGTAGTTGCACGTTTAGCCAGACTTAATGTCCTAAACTGGAGCTGACACAAATATTTTTGAAATGCAGCTTCAGCAACAGTTTCCAAGTTCTCCAATATTTCAGAAGGAACAATCAAGGATTATCAAAAAGGTTCTCAGAGAAGCTATTTAGTTTTGTTGGAACAGGGGAGGAAGGGGGAGCATATCACAAAATACTTTGGCTTATTTGCATTATTATTAATTATATCCTAGTAATTTTATCAGTTTCAAGTTGAGATACATATATGGATTGCTGAAAATATATTAGTAGAGGAAAACTAACTGCTTTAAGTTGCATCTAGAAAATGCTTTGAAAACCTGTAGCTACATGTCTCTTAAGTGATGCAACTTGCCAGTGAGGGGCTTGCACATTAAACTTGTTTTCCACTTGCATTTGCGGTATGAAGGAGCCATTTTTAAAAAGAGAAGTAAGAAATGTGTGCTAATAAATTTCTTTGTACTGTCTGGAGATTTAAAGAGTAACTTTAGTCCCTCAGTCTTCATGCTTTTGTAATTAGATGCTGTTTTCTTTGCAGATCGTGAAGAGATCGATTATGCCAATTACTATCAAGGTTTGTGGGACTGCACAGGAGATGCACCTGATGAATTGACATTCAAATATGGTGATGTTATCTACATTGTCAGCAAGGTACGAGGTACTACTGGGGCTACATAGTTGTAAAAAGAGACTCATGGCAGAAAGGCACATTCCCACAGTTCTATGGGGGGAAATTGGCACTCCCTTTCAGATCCTTTGTTTGCAATCAGATATTCACTGCAATTAATTATTTTGTCAAATGAACTATAATCACATTTAAAACATAGTCGTGTAACAGGAATTAGCTTGAAAGCATGTTTATTTACTTGTTAAATCCTGGCTACCATTTGTTAACTGATTTAACAGGAGACAATGTGTTTTCTGCTTGTAAAAGTTAACCTTGTAGAATTTTAAGTTATCTTGTAAGTTATGTTTTTTGTTTCCTGTTTTATATTCCTGACTGTGCTGATTCTGACTTTTTGGGATCTTGCTGCAGAAGATTGTTTGTTTTTTTGAACTATGCTTTCATCTTTGCATAGATACTGTAATTGTTCTGACAGCTCAGATTCCAAATTTGTTTGCTCTGACAGATTTGGGCAATTTTTAATTTGCTGCTTTCCTGTTTGTGAAGCAAACGAGAAATATAATTCTTCTTATCTGAGGTGATGCTAAGCAGTATGAGCAGGAAATTTTATTATACATTAATGTCGGTTAATTTTCTTATTTTCCCTTAACCCTCCCCCCCCCAAACCAAAACCTCTCCTGAAATACAGATATCATGGTCCATTGAAGTCTACTTCTGAATGATTAAACAAAGGAAATTTCTGTTTCCTCTAAATATTAGAAAAAAGCGCTGAGCTTTAAAAGTTCACATTGAGAACAAACACCTTTTAAAATATGTATAAAATGTATATATTGTGTAATCACTGCCAAAAGTAGTGTAGGTCATTGAAATATAAAGTAGGTGCATGAAAGCTAAAGGCATCTGTTTGTCTCAGTTTAAAACTTCTAAGTTGTGTTACAATTGCTTTAAATTTTCAGTAATGCTTTTAACTACATTTCTGGATAATAAAGGTAACAGCTTCTGTTTAAAATAAATTTAAGATTTATCAATACAATGATAGTCCTGTATAAAGATATAGAAGTTATATTACTAATAGGAATTTGACCATGTATGTCTTTAAGGTATTTCATTGTCACTTAAGATAATAAGTGAATTTCATTACTAAAGGCTGAATAACACTCTTGGATCAGGCAAACTTTCAAGCAGTTACACAGCACTGAAGAAGAGTATTAATTTCAAATAACCATCTCTTCCCCCTCTCATACCCCCCCAAAAAGCCCATGAGCAAACAAATTCCACTGTATGAGTTTGGCTTCTTTGTGAGTTGTGCACTCCAGGTATGGTATGGGAGCTATAAAATCTTAATCTTCTAAGTGAAAGAAATTGTTTGCTACTCCTTCTCCAAAAGAGTGAGAAATTTAATTTAAAAAAATGGAGCAGAATAGAAAAACAGTAGCTTAAGCTGTCCTCTGTATATCAGCTGTCTTGTTGTCGTGCCATGATTAATCCGTAATCGGTCCTTGAAACAGGCTTGCTGCTCCTCCAGATATATACAGCCTCTCTCTCTGGGAATGATTTCTCCTCCAAAATACAGCCCAGAAAAATCAGCCCTGTTTCGCTTAAAGATTGTTACAGCTTTTTCAGAAAAATGAGTGTTGGCCACTACTGTCAGCTCGGAATTTAGGGTCCTCGGAGGGGAAAGTGCCAGAGAATTATCCATCTTAACCCACCACTTGATTCAGTTTCAAGGTCTGACCGTTTATGAGCTCTTTGTCTGGTAAGCGAATATATAACCAAAGGAAAAGTGAGCCTAACCATCCTGAAGTGGGTCAAGACTTTCCTTCAAGAATATTTTCAAAGCCACTACATTAATACTTGGATTTTGTGGCAGTCGGCAGGAATCCTTGGCAATTCTTTTATTTTTTCACCCCATCTAGTGGTCGAAAATGTGAGACGCAGGTACTGACAGGGGGCAATGCGCGTGGATCCAAAATGGTGCCATAAATTCAGCTTCAGCTGAACCTAGCAATGGCTTTATTGCCTTTCTATCATATGTCAGCCAGGTATGAACATTACTCTTGAAAATCACATATTGCTGATAAGGAAGTAAGTACGGGTATAGGCAGTGTTACAGTAGGAAGGGTGAAGCATTAACAAAATATCGAGCATATTTGTGCAACATGTAATAGTTCTTTGTTTTACAGCGAAATATAAATGGTACAGCCTGCTGACGAACGTGGTAAGATAGATATTCATCCTCTCCCAGCAACAGTTATGCCAAAGCAATATATTTTTACCATCTTTTCGTGTACCTTTATAGAAATTAGGGGGAAAGTGACTATTTTGATTCCAAGAAATGAGATCATTACTACAACAGAAGTAATTATGAACCAGTTTAGAAAATTTGGGCATTTATAGAATTTAAATAAAGCAAGAGGTGCAATATGTTAGATGTAAGTTTCTAGGTGAATGCCTGTTAGAAGAATGATCCTGGTTTCAGTTTGGCAATGTTTACTTCCTAAAATAGCTAACCACTATGGAAAGATAAATCCCCCATAATTTGCTTTAAACTGAGCATCAAAATTCAGTGCTAGTGCAGTGAGCATGAGTTCATACTCATAGAGATATCTATGCCCAACTAGTGCAATTACTGTAGAAAAGCAAGTTTTGCCTGTTTTAAGGGTGCATTAAAAAACTATTTTAGCTATTATCTAAATATTTATGTCAGTTGTGGCTTTTTTTTTTTTTTTTTTTTGGTGGAAGTAGTCCTATGGAATTTTTAAAAAAAAATCCACAAACTTTTTTTCTAGCTTTTTCTATCTTTGAGAGTTTTCCTCAAAAGTTGAGTATTCGATCTGAGCAGAATTAATAGAACTGTTGCAATGGTACTTAACTTTGTTTAAAAATGTAGTTAACTTTTTGGATTAATTCATTAATGTATCTGTACAGATACACTATTGTTATTAATTTATAATATTCTTGAACATTCAAGTGGCTTTTATAAAATATGCTATGAATGATGCAAACTTTCAGAAAACTATATACCTCTCTTCCATTATGCAGTAAAAAAATATTTTATAGCTCTACTGAGAAAAGGACTCGTTAATAACATTTCTTAGTTAATATTGACTGTTAGCAATGCAATACTTGGGAGTCCTGTTTTCTGAAAGGATGATTGCTCTTAACTCTTGCTCATTTATGGGCTTGCCTTTGCTTTCAAGCCCATGTGATAAATGGGAAAACAGACCATGATATAGCAATCATTTTTATAAATCTTCCATAGCTCTGCTCAAGAAATCAATTTCCAGAAACAAAGATAACTGTGAATGGAGGTAGCCCTATTTTTTCCCCCTAAGTTTTATATACACAATTTATGCATGCACAGAACTTGTTTGCTTTAGGTGCATGTTTTGTGTTGTGATATTCCATAGTTTCATCAGCCAAATGCAAGTAATAATAAGAACTTACTTAGATGTTAGCAAACACCTACTTGGTAGAATTACTGACATTTCTTAACTTTAAAGCTAATTTAATATCCATCTAATTTATATTTCTATTTGCATTAAAACATCAAATAATACTTCAAAATCAGAAATGATACCTCAAACTGGA
>NW_008688432.1:90353-98355 GCF_000695815.1 Acanthisitta chloris
CCAATGCTGCTCACTCTGGTATTTATGATTCATGGAAATCTCATCTGTGACTTAACCCTTTGCTCTAGAATTTTCCATGGAAGTAGAGTGTTAACCTGGTGTTTAGATTACCTCTCATTCAGTAGTTCTATGTTTCCAGTGTAGCAGATTTTTGTTCTTTCAATACAATAAATGTCTGTTAAAATGCTCACAAGTCAACCTGCATTTTTTGCTTGGTGAAAAGACAAGCAAAGAATCTCCCTCCATAGCTCAGGTTTCTGCTTATGGAATAAAGTGCAACTTAACAGTGCAGCTGTTTCATAATCACTGTGAGCATTTTGTATATTATGTGTATACTCTTAATAAAATGTATTTTTCAGTATTTTTTCAAAAGTTACAAAAGACATACCAATATTTGGATTGTTTCTTTTGTCAGGCTGTTTTCTGGCTGATTACACTGAGATCATTATTTAATAGTAATTTCTGTTTCCATGACCATATTGCCTATGGCTCCCCTAGCAAGTAGGGAGTACCAATAGGAGCAGTTTTGCAGAGTGAAACACTTAGTGTTTGAGGCTCCAGTGTCCACAACATGCTTTTTCAAAGCTATTTGATGTCTGAAGAGGCCTGGCCTGGTTTTGGGGAATGAGAACACATTTTAGGGGTTGGAGCACATTCAAGTGCATCTTCCGGTTTAGTTTCATCTGAAAGAAGTGTAGTATGTGTGCTCTGAGACCAATTAAAATACAGCACTATGTTGTATATTACCTGTTTTTCTGGCTTGTTTAGGTATTTCCTTACAGGGCAGGAGGGAAATAACATGTCTAAACACAAGATAAGAGTGAAGGCCTTTAAACAGAAGGTTAGTTAAGACTAATGCAAACTGACTGTTGGTTTGCATACTGATAATATGTAAGCCCTTACCTACCTGGTTAGAAAAAAAATTGACCTTGTGTCATCTAATAGAAAATAAAATGGCCTTTCTATTGTTCCAGGGTGTTTTCAGGGGACAGTTTTGGTTCAGAATTCAGTCTGTTTACCGTGATTTATATTGGAAATCTTTAATTGGTGTCTATTTTGTCTCATGTCATTGTGGGAAATAAAACCTAATAATGCAACCATACAATAAATCTGAGGCTTATATTTTTAAAGATGACCATTTTATTGCTGTCTTAAAACAACTCTACTACCTGTGAAGAAGTCTCATTCAGTTATCTAAAACATTTGTCATTTTCTGCTTTTTAGAGAAAATGCTGTTCTGTGCCAAAACTGCTCCCTAGTTGATACTGTATCATTCAACAATTACACCAAAGGAAGTTCTAAAACTTTTTAGCTAGTATGAATCTCCTGGATGAATTAGAGATGTTTTAAAATATTATCTTGCCAAAATGGCCCCCCAGGATATTCTTTGAAAAAAAAAATTATCCCTGCTTCCCACACATCTTTAACTTGGTAGTAGAGGCTACTTACTTTAACCCAAAACAAGGCTATAGATATGTTTTGCTTTTCATTTTTAAGGTTTGCAGTTATTCAGCTCATAAGTGAATATTACTCATAATGACACTGGGAAGAGGGAAGGAGAAAAATCTTGAATTCACACACTTCAGTTATGTTTTTTTAAAAAAACCTCCATTGTTTTCTTCAAGGCATTGAAACACAATGATGATTTTTCAGCAATTCTTTTTAAAAAACAAAACAAATAAAAAACTCACCCCACAAATACAAAAAAGACATACCACATGCTTTGAACAATAGGGACTAATTGCACAAAACCCAGATGTTCTCAACTTTTGCTGAAGTCAGTAGAAGTTAATATGGTGCAAAGCATCTGGAGAACCTCATTTAGGCAGAAGATCTGTTCTAAAGGTAGAGACTGTTACGGAAATCCTTGAGTATAAAAATTTTCTCTTTTTGCATATCAAAATTCTCCTCTATAGAGGGCTAAAATGTTGGATTTAAAAGATATCTATAGAAAACAGAGTGTATTTCTAACTACTGCATTTTGCCCAAGTGCAAAAGGTTTTATGATCAGTGTCTCATCGAGTCATGGGTATATTTATATCAGTGCAGTGAAATTGGTGGGATGGGGACAAGGAAAAGCATCTGCTCACAGTGTGTTCTGTTGAGAAAATTCTAAGGAGCCTGTAAATCCTGATGGGATTTTTCCCCTCGCTATCACAGCATTCTATACAGAGATTGTTTTGCCAGCATGTTAAATGTTAAGTCATAACATGTTCCTTGCTGCCTGGTGAAATTACTTCACTTTGGTTAATAAATTTCTGCTGGGGGGAAAAAGAATCCACTCTATGACAGTGGAAATGCAGAAGGAGCTTAGAAAGCATTTGGCCATTTGTTAAGGTGGTTGTTTTGTGTTATTTGGTATAATATATTCCATTGCCCTGGTGCTTGTCTTCCAGGAGCTGTGGTGGCCCCTTCCTCCCCCCAGCCCTGCTAACGTTGCCTGGTATGGCAAATGTGCTCCCCGTCACATGGCAGAGCGTGGCCGCACACTTGTGCATTCTCCTCACTGCAGGGTGGCTGGATCTGGCCCTGCCCCCCTCTCGTATCCCTCTATTTGCCTTGGAGCAATTCATTTTGCAGTTATTGAATTTCTTTGGAGAGTTATTTTCATACAGCAAGCATCACAGCACCTCTGGATCTTGATAGCGTTTCTACATAAGGAGAAAGAAGCTTTGTGTTAGTAATTACCTAACATTGTCAGGAGCTGACTGCAGGCCTCTTTCTAGTGATAACAGAATAACCACATAATGTAGCTTTATAGCACATGATTAATAGAAAATAATTACACATCCTACAAAGGGATGCAATATTTCTTATAAATTGACTACAATGGTTTCCTGTAGATTAAAGGACTCTTCATTATTTTATCAGTCCTTCTGAAGTATAGTCGCTTGCCTATGTTAGCAGTGATGTTAAGAGCTGAATGCAGTGAGGGATACCAGATGGTAAACCCAGTGGTACCTGAGATCTGAAGCTGATGCTTGCAAAAGCACTGTGCTTCCCAACTCTTAAAAATTCACATAAAACTCCTAACTGCATTCATATCCTTCTGCATATTAATAATTATTTCCCACAGTTGTGGACTGTAGACTTTTATTCGGCACATCTTAAGCAGCAGTAATAGACATATGGACCTCACAACAGCAGTGTATTAATTAAATTATATTGCTGTGAAGGAGTTTATAATTGATAACATTGATAAAAACAATACATCAATTTTAATTTTATATGTGACTTCAAGAAAGGACTAGGGGAGCTGCTTATCTGCCTCACTAGTTAAGCACTCTTTCGTGGTACTGGGGACAGGAAGAAGTGGTTAGGAGTTTAAAGAGAAATGTCTGTACTTTAATCAGTTTAAATGGGAGTGATATCTAATTATTCTAAAACCTGAGATTAAAGTTTTATGTTCTTGGTAGCCAGGTATCTGCATTATATTTTTGTTCAGACTTTGTATAGAGTGCAGATAGTTTAATTGGGATTCATGTTGCTCTTGAGACCCATGCAAAGAATAGTAATGTAAAGTAAAAGCTTCTGTGTTGCAATGTTGTCTGTATGGTATAATGGTTCCAGTGAATCCTTAAATTAGTTTACTAGTCTGTTACATCAACATTCATTTCATCTTCGCACTTAGCTTCATGCCAGAGCAGTAAGTGGTGTATTAGTAAGTAGCAAAAACCAGAAAGTTTTCAAAACAGCAGCATGCTTTTAATTTTAATTTGAGGTATCTCAGTTGTTTCTTTGAAAACAATTGTTTCTAAGTTCATGTAGTGTTGCTAAGTGGAACATTTTCAATGGGTAATATAATCCACAGGCTATTTCTTTGCCATTTGTCATATGCAATTTAATGACCACTTAACTAAGCCACTTCCCTCAGTTCATGTATTGTTTGTTTTTTTGGCTGATGTCTAGCAAAACTTGCTTAATGACTCTTGTCAGTCACTACGCAAATTCCATGTAGCAGCTTAAAATCTTTTGTTGCTTTCTCTTGGAGAGATTTATTGCTGAGTTTCCAGTAGCATACGTGAGTGCTGCTCCTTTCAGCAATTTCCCACTTTAGTCTTGAAATCCAGTTTGTATATTTGAACGGTGTATTGTGAGATAAAACATAGATTTTTAAACAGGCTGATCTGTCTGGAACATTATAAACCTCCATGTCAGGGTATTGTTTCGCTTTTAAGGATTTGGGGTGTAATGTGAAGCCCCATGGGAAAGGTTATGAGTGGTTCTTAACTTCTGTGGAGAGCAATGTGCACTGAAGATCAGGTTGAGACACCTCTTGACTTTTGAGACCAGACCTCAGTGGTCTGTTCTGCATGGAAAGGGGAGGAAGGTGGAATTATTTTTGCAGCTTTCTTATTTGCATGTTCACATCATAAATGAAGGTTTTCCTGCTGCTTTGTATGTGGATTTCCTTTAAATCACACTTATAGAAGTATCTTATGGATAGTAGGATAGAATCTTTTAAATCACTGATTCACTGTGAAGAGAAAGAAGAAAATGTTCAAGTCTAGTGTTCAGTCTTTCACAATAAGAAAGTACAGTGTGCGTGTGTCTGCATGCAAGTGTGTTGAAAAGAAAATAAAAAAGCAAAAGGGAAGGAAAAAAAAGGCAAAAAGCCTGGGCCCACATGAAAGTGGGCCATCAGCAGGGCTTCATCGTAGTTAAGCTCGGGGAGAGCTGAGTACACTAAGCACCTCACAGGACCCCAGAGAACTCTCGACCAGGCCAAATATGCCAGCAGCAAATCATTATAGCTCGGGCTCTAATGAAACTCCATTAACCCTTAAGCTCCGCTTGACTATTTATAACCAAAAAACTTTATCTACAGTCAAAATAATAGCTTCATCTCAGTAGGACTAACCTACTCAGTAATTCAAAATCCTACAGCCTTTTGCTCTTCTTATCAAAATAGCAGCGTAGTAGGAAGCAGATGTTGCTTATCACAGAGAGATATATGTATATTTTGTATTTTCCATATTTGTTCTAAAGTAATTTCTATCTTACTAATCATTCAGTTTTGAATGGGGTTTCTGTTTTAATAATGCTTCATTTGTAACTCAATATATGTGTGTGTGCAATTTCAGCTGTTACAATTTATTGAACCACTGTTAGGATTGATCTTAAAATATTTATCTCATAGGAAAAAATTAAATTTGGATACCACAATACTCTTACTTGGTATTGCTTTTGGAAGATATTATTTCTTTAAACTATTATAATTCATTTTGTTTCATATTTATCTCACTAAGCCTAAACAAATTTCAAACAAAAGTACATTAGTCATCTGTCAGGCATATGAGATCTGCCGTAGAATTTTCTGCAAGCCTAAAGCAGTAGTAGACTTTGTCCGTAGAAAGAGATTATGTATTAGATATATAGTGTTCCCTTCACATTTGAGCGAAGTAGTTTTTAAAATAAGTTGATTTTAAGTTAGAGTTTAGCCTTGTGCTACTGAAAGAATCCCATTTGATTCTTGTATGTCAATGCTGTGCTATTAGGTTTTAGTTACAAAGGTAAGGTTTTAATATTTGTGATGAATACAGGGTAAGGAGGTTGGCTATTTTTAGTAGGTGTTAGAGAAGCATGGTCGTAATTAAGAGATTTTCCTGAGTATGCCTGGCTCTTTTAAAATTTAGTTTCTGCCTTTGCCTAACTGCATGTGAATGCCTGTAACAAAAAGATATAATGTTTTAATTTTCAGTTGAAATGATTATAACTGTATATAAGAGAAAGCATCCATAAGGAGTTGCATACAGAACTCTATTGCATTTATATCAGAATAAAGGTTAATACTGCATATTGTTTTCAATTAGGAGTACGATAGCTATGGCTGGTGGGTAGGAGAAATGGATGGAACCATTGGCTT
The DNA here is from genome assembly GCF_000695815.1 of Acanthisitta chloris. Classification (NCBI taxonomy): domain Eukaryota; kingdom Metazoa; phylum Chordata; class Aves; order Passeriformes; family Acanthisittidae; genus Acanthisitta; species Acanthisitta chloris. The sequence goes on from NW_008688432.1 coordinate 96,220, forward strand.
GGTGCCTAAAGCCTACTTAATGGAGATGTATGATATTTGAGAGGCCTGGGTAAGTACATTTTAATCCAATCTTCTGTAATGGCTTATATGTTCCCTTGTTCTCTGTTTCATAAGTATGTCTTTCCTGGAACCTTTGTAGGAGTCCTGTTAACATAAAGATTATGGCAAAATATATTGAAGGTTCAATTAAAGCACTTTTTCTGGGATTCTGTATGAAATATTAAACCACACTGTCCAAAAGATGATATATTTTGTAACTATGTTAATTATCCAGTTTGGGTTTTGTTTTTTTTTTTAGATAAAATTTGTATCCTTTCTGGTTAGTTTTGTTGCTTTAGTTTCTATCTGTGCAGAAAACCGTGGAAGGGGATAGATATTTGGACTGGGGTTGATATGCATGTTTGAGGTTTTTTGGTTAATGATGAACTTTCAACTTCCCTCTCTCTAATCAGGAGAAATCTGCACTTGCAATCAAGAGTGGTGTGCAGCTGCAGTTTACAGACACGGCCTCTGAAAGAAGATTGTGCTGTACATGTTATGTGGTTTCAGTGAATGTGGTCAGATGGTTGCCTTGTGTATATTGAACATTATAAACTGTAATTGATCATAATTCTATGGAAATGTTCTTCTTAGCCACTTCTTTTGGAATTGTAATTCTAGGAAATTAAGTAGATGGTAATTAACATATGGAACACAAGCAGCCATATAGTGCCTGTTGCTCTTTTCTTGAATGTCAGCAGCACTCTGTATAGCTCTAGGTTTGTGATCTTTCAGGGAATTTTGCTATCTTGTATTGTTCTTCAGATTTAGAAAAATTAAGCTGAGCTTTGAGGGTAAACTATTACTCAGTTCATGCATGCAATAACCTTTTAATGCTCACTGTACATTTTGTGCAGTTTCATAGGGAAATCGAGGGCAATTTATGTGCAACAGTGCAACTCTTCAGTATTCTGTTTTCAAATGGTTTTATATCATGATTTAGCCAATGATTTATTTTTCACATAAATTTAGTATTGTTAATTAATGTTTTGCTGCTACACAATGAAGGCTGGATTCTTTTGCTGATGTAATTACTTGGCCTGTGTGTTACTTCTGCCCTGATAGCATTCTGACTTGGAGGTAGTAATTTTATGAATATTTCAGAAAGTATATTAAACCCTATAATTTTTGCTAAGTCAATATGAGCTAAATGGCAGGTAAAAAGATGTTTTTGTCCATAGTAGTGGGAAACATTTTATCTGTACTTTATATATACTTTTGCACTGTCAAGTCTGGATACCTTGTTAGTATGTGGAATTCTGATATAAACTGCAACAGAGATCTTCAGTGCTTCGTGGATTAGTAAGAGCTACCTGCTGTTTTACTGCCAAAGCATTGGTTGAAACACCAAAAAGAAGTACACTAAAATACTGCCATTTGTGGACAAGGAGTTGGGCATGTCAGCGTTAATATTTGAAATACCTTTGTTTTAGAGATGCAGTTTACCATTAGGAAAGACCAACTTTTTTTGAATCCTCCCACACAGTTGATTTGTGAGACCCTTAATCTGCCAAGGAGGCAGGTCAGGCAGTCTGTGAGTTGCTGAGCCTGTGCAGGTCCCCGTGTAGTTGCTTGTGCAGTTTATGCTTCAGGCAGGCCCTGGGAACACTGTGGGTTAAAAGGTAAGGTTAGTCTGAACTTGGAATTCAGATCCTTTCAGTAAACTGAGATGTTGTGCTTTGTGTTAGCTAATGTGTGGTACTTGCTGGTACACTGGATTAGGCGTCAAACAGGGTACGGAGTTTAGTTGTAATTTTTTAAAAAGAGATAGTCATTGAAATTGATTCTGTGCCTTATCAGCGAAGCATTAAAATGATAGATTACAGTCTTCAGATCTTTTACTACTTTAATTTATCAAGCGTAGTGGTGGATTGTGTACAGAATGTGAAGCGTTAACAGCGGCGCTGGAAACGCTCCTTCTCCCTTGTTAACATGGCAGCGCCATAAATCTGCCCACCGAAATGGCTTTTTATTAATTACGCAATTCCGAATCCCACCACCGCCACCTACTTTTGGGGGGGGATAAATCCCACCCCCTACACCCTCCACCTCGACACCGCGTGCCGATGCAGGGACCCTGCCCGGGCCCGGCCGGGG
>NW_008688433.1:0-520 GCF_000695815.1 Acanthisitta chloris
TTCATCATAACCCCTATTTTTCCCCTGTGCACACTGGCCTGTTCTGCCGCTTTCTTTTCTGCCTGACACTTCAGTAATTCATTATGAACTACTTGCCACAACTTCCCTATTTTAATTGCCGACTTATCACCTTGCAAATTAAGTTCCCAAAGTTTGTCCCCAAATTTATGCCACTCAGTTAATTCATGAACCGTATGCGGGTTGATAAACAACCCCTTACTATAGCCGAAACTTAAAAGCTTCAGTAGATCTTTTTGAAGATCTGTATCTTTGACCTGTCTCTTCTGCAAAAATGCAGTGGACAGGTCATATGCTGCTTGCCTTTCCATACCTAATTAGACGTCAGCGCTGTTGCAGCCCTTCAAGGTCTCGGCAGCACATATCGGCCAGGCACGTCTCAATATGGTCACCTGGAGCTCCGGTGCCTTCTTTCCCTGCGCTTTGAGCCGTCCCCAGCCGCGAAAAAGGGACCCGACTAGTCGTCGTTCCACGTAGGCACTCCAGTACAGTTTCCGCAAAT
>NW_008688433.1:612-2969 GCF_000695815.1 Acanthisitta chloris
CACAATAATGAGACTCATACATATTGCAAAAGTGAAGCTCATCATTGGTTGCCAGCTCAAGGCTGGTACAGCCCCTGTTTTTCCCCTTATTGTCCCAGTGGAAAATCACGGCCTTACCAGCTGTAGCTGATCATGGCCTCTCTCTGTCAGCCATGTTTGAACAAAACCCTCAACAAATCCCCTCTATTTACACATTTTCACAAGTCAGGGGACGGAACACCATCGATCCTATCTTGGGACACACCATCTTGGACTAAAGCTGTGAATATGTTATTTCAAGAAATCTGAGCTTCACTACCTTTAGAATTGTCTCAGGTATCCCACTTTCCTGCACTTCCTCTGGAGCCCGATTCCCCAAGGTCACCTAATTGCTGGACTTTTTCGATTACCATATCAGGAGAGTTCCCTGTCTCATTATCAGGACGGTCATTATCACCTTGTCTGCTGGTGGGGCAGTCTTAACCAGACTGTTTCTTACAGTAACAGTTAAAGCACCCTGCATCATGGTGCTGTTTTTGATATACAGTTAACAAAATCCATCCCCGTCTTCTCAAACCCACAAGTTCTTTTTCCTTTTTTTCTTTTTTTTCAAGCTAATACAAATGAGTCGTCTGGGGGAACGTTAATTCCCTCTGCCACTCTGGCTTATCTCAAGGCAAAAAAACCCACCATATCAACATACATCACTTCATCCTGTTTGCCTTCTCTTATCACCTGTAACAAAGTCCTGTATTTTACAGTTTCATATAGGGGCCACTTCTCAGCATCTTCTAACTTGTACAACGGCCGCCAATTAGTACAATACTTAATTAAATCTTCTTTGCTTACATTTCCAATAGGGATTACTCCTAAATCCTTCCAATGTGCCAGGACACACCCCAGTGGACTCTTTCGAGGGATTTCTTTACTTGCCTGGCTCCCATTTTTAGGTACTTAAAGCAGTCCCTTCTCACAAATTAGTTTAACTCATGCACAAAATACAATTGGGTTTAAAACAGTTAATGAAACACAATGCCACAAGTATAAAATACAGAATCGTGATCCAGTACCCAGTTCCACGGCAAAAGTTATTAAGCCATAAGAGCTACCGAAGGGGACTCGAACCCCTACACAAGTGGGATTTTGACCCATGAAGGGGATGCAAGCCCCCTCCACCAACACGTGAGATGTCTCTTCATGACTTATGGGAAGCAAATAATCTAGGTTCCAAAACAAAACAAAAACACATGCCTTATCTTTCGAGCAGTCAGTCCTTGTCTGCTCCTGCAGTGAGCTGGTGAAGTTAGGAGTACCTCTGAGAACTCTCGGGGCATGCCAAGGGAGTCTCAGACTCCAGCGGATCCTGCAGCCGAGCAGAGAGGGTCCTGCCGCAGTCGCCAAATTGATGCCGAGAAAACCTGGAAAAGAGCCACTCAGAACTTAAACTACAAAAAAGAGCTACAGAAAAGAACTACAGACTTAAATCTCTGAGTAGCAGGTATTTGTTTATTCAGCACTGGGCACAAGGGGGATCGCTCCACCAAACTTGTGCAACCAGGGACAAAAACTGGGACAAAAACTTCAGTTTATATACTTCAAATGCTTATACATATTCATTACTTCCAAGAATGGGTGGTTATTTCTACAGTTAGTTCTCAGAAATCATTATCATATTCTCCTCTCTCGCCCCCCCCCCCCCATTTTGCATTAGTCCAATGGTCTGTGGGAAGAGGAAGGCTAGTAGTCTTCATCAGTTCAAACTTTTCACCTCATCCCTTAGCACATGTGCAGTATACTTATTTTTTACTAACTTGACAGGCTGAGCACTCTTTTACGTTAATAATCTAAAGCAATCCTAAAATTGGTGTTCTATATATTTGGCAAGATAAAGCGGTATCCTGTTGTGAACTACTATCTTGATTTATTTCTTCCCTTGTTCACTCATCTGCCCTTAACTGCTCTTTGGGGCTTACTTTGTTTACTCAGCCCCAGTGATTGTTTCTTAAATTGTTTAAACTTTTTCTTTGGGGTCTACTTCTTGTTATCAGTAGAAGTTTTATTGATGGCCCTTCTTGCATCCCTGAGTATCAAAAACTCTATAATTTCATGGTCGCTGTGCCCCAAATGGCCTCCAACCACCACATCTCCCACCAGTCCTTCTCTCTTTGCGAACAGCAGGTCTAGAAGGGCCTCACCCCTGGTAGGCTTGTCTGCCAGCTGGAGTAGAAAACTGTCCTCTATGCACTCAAGGAACCGCCTGGAATGTCTTTTCTCGGTTGTATTAAATTTCCATCAAACATCCGGCAAATGTCACCCATAAGAACAAAGGCTGGTGATTTTTGAGATGTCCACCAGCTGCCTGTGGAGTAAATCATCAC
>NW_008688434.1:0-12184 GCF_000695815.1 Acanthisitta chloris
CAGCACCGACCCCTGAGGACACCACTCCCCACTGGTCTCTACGTGGACACTGAGCCACTGATATCATATAAATATTATATATTTTATATAACATAAAACATTATATAGGTATGTCAATATATATTAATATTATATATTACCTATAATATATAGATAATATGTAATATGGAGATTATATAGAAATATGTAACTATATATAAATATGCATAGATAGGATATTCTCTGTTTTCTCCCACCCTGGTCCTGCAGCTCCAGGTTTGTGCTTCCAGGAGGGATTAACTCCACCAACCTCTGCCTGCCAGGCCAGAAGAGCTCAGTGAGTAACTTCATCCCTTGGGCACCAAGATCACACTCCCCAGTGTACCCAGAGCCATGGGAAAGAGATTCAACCCTTGCTTTTCCAACTGTTTTTTGTTGGAACATCCCAACTGGAGAATTTTCCAGGTTCTATGAGTGATAACACACACCACGGGCTTGGCCTTCACTCTAAAGCCACTTTCTAACCCATCACTGACTCTTTCTGTGTCTCAACCCAAAGGTGGAAAAGCCAAACCTTGGGAAGAAGGTGGAAATTCCAGGCTGGAAAATCCTCTTGGTTTATGTTTTACATCTCTGGAAACACCATCAGGTGCCCCACTTAAAGCTGGAATTCTCTAGAAGCTTCACCTAGAAGAGCATAGAGGGTTAGATCTTGGATGTGTCGAGGGCAGAGAAATCCCAACACCCTTTGACTGTGGTGGGCAGCAACAATTCCACACCCGAAGCCCTTTGGAACAGCAGCAAATAAACCACAGCCTAAAATAGGGATAAATTATCCTTGGTTTTAGGTTTTCCTTGCATTTTCCTCCCCTCTGAGTCCTCCCCCAGCTCTGCAAATAGCAGCTCTGCCTTGTTTAGAGAGGCTCTGTTGACACCTGGTTTGAAAAGCTAATGTCAAGTTGATCAAGTTAATTACTCCCCCTTTGGAATCTCATTGGCACTGGGGGCTGGAGGCATGAAAAAGGAGGATTTGGGCCTAAGGAAGAGGTGGGAGAGGCAGGGAGGGATGGGGGGAGGACACAGAGCAGCTCCAGCTCCACTCAGAGGGTTTATTTCCACACCAGCTCAAAGTGGGAATGTCCCAGAGCAAAGAATTCCCACTGCAATAAAGCACTTGGATCATCCAAGCTCCAGTAAATATTTACTTTGGCTTATTTTTCAGCTGAATTTCACCAAGTGGCTGAGGAATTGCATTTTCCAGCTCTGCTCCAGCTCTAAAGCCACAGCAGAACATTCCTCCTGCTCAGACTCATTTTAATACCATTAGTATGTTTAAAAGAGGTTTATTATTCCCAGTTTTAGGGGGTTTGGGACATTCCAACAGCACTTTTAAGCCTTGGGAATCCCAAGACTAGCTGAGGGCACATCCTGCCTTGGTTTCAGCCATTTCACATCCATCCAATAGCCCTGAAAACATTCCAAGCACTTGATTTTAGGCTGTCAGATGCAGAAGGAAAAGCCCCAGAAAGCCCCAGAGACACAGTTCTTCACATTCACCTTCCTCTCTCCATCTGAACCCAAACCTAGTGAGAACCCAAACAAATTCTCATCTTCTTCCAAATCCCTCTGTGCCACTCCAGTCCCTTCACTGAAGTCCTCGGTGCATCCACCTCTCCTTATATCATCATCTGGGAATCATTTGGCCAATTCCACCTGGTAGACACAACCAAAGCAGAGCAGCAAAACTCCAAAGCCACCACCAAAGAGCAGTTGTCCCTCCAAATCTCACCTGGTATCTCACAGGACTCATTCCCCAGCCTCCAGCTCCTGCCAAATGCCAAGGAGAGCTGCACCCCCAGGCATGGAGCAACACCAACATCCCTTCACCCACAGCATTTAGTCTGGACCTTGCTAGGACAACCCCTGGGCTGGGCTTAGGGGAAGGTGCAGGAGTCCCAGGGAGATGTTCCACAGCATTTGGAGCCTGGGTAAGGCTCCTGGATAAGCCTGGAGCCTCCTCTGAGAAGCTCCAAGGAGAAGGATGTTCACTCAGGATCTCCTGCTCCTCCAGCTGCCCACTTTCCTTTCTCCCTTCCTTCCTTCTCTTCTCTTTGTTTCTCTTCCTTTCACTGCTCTCCTCTTTACTCGCTCTCATCTCCCTTCCTTTCTCTCTTCTCTCTCCCTTCCTGTCTTCTCTTTCTCTTCCTTTTCTTGTTCCCCTCTTTTGTTGCTCTCTCCTCCCTTCCTTTCTCTCCTCTTTCTCTGTCTCTTCCTTTCCTTATTCTCCTCTTTCCTTGCTCTCATCTCCCTTCCCCTCTTCTCTCTCCTTGTCTCTCTTCGTTTCCTTGTTCTCTTCTTTCTCTTCCTTCCTCTCCTCTTTCCTTGGACTCCCCTCTCTTCTTTCCTCTCTTCTGTCTCCCTTTCCTTGCTCTCCCCTTCGTTCTCCTTGCCTCTCTTCCTCCTCTCTCTCTGCTCCACCCCCCAAGGAATGTCACACTTGATGTGCCTCCCACACCTGCATTCTGAGGAATTCTCTGCCTCAGGATCACCTCAAGGAGTGAGGATGTTCCTGAGTGCCTATTCCCAGCTCAGCTCAGCCGCCCCCAGGGAGCTCCACTCAGACACAGCCAGAACATCGATGTTCTACCACCCAAACGCCACTTCCCACCATCCTCCACCCTCTGAGCCAGGGATTTAAGCGAAGCTTTGCTCCCCCCCTTCAAACAGCTTCCCCAGGACAGCTCTGCCCAGCATTCCCAGCTCCAGGCTGTAGCTGGGCACAGCTGGAGCCACACACGTTGGCTCGGAGCGTGTCGCACACAAGTGTGGAGCACAGCCAGGAGCTGAAAGCCACCAGGCTCCTCCCAGGCAGCGTTCTCCTGCCTCCCTGGAGCACAGCCCAGGCTCAGGCAGCTTCCCAGCACCACCTTTCCAGCCACAAAGCCCTTGGCAGGGAGAGCAGCGGCAGGAAAACCCCTTGGCTTCCCTGGGAAGAGGCTTCTGGTACCTCCAGCCTCCACAGCAACTCACTGGTGGAGTCAGAACATGACCTGGAAGAAGATTGGTGTGTCCTTTTGTGCCTTATCTCCATCTATTTCCCACCTCAGACCTTGGAGCAGCCCCAGCTCTGCTTCAGCTCTGTGATCTCAGGGTCAGTTCTGCTTGTGATTCTCCTGCTTTTCATTCCTCAGCACAGGCTGCAGCTCATGAGTGCCAAGAACATCCAAGCAACACAGGGAACAGAGTGCAGAGCTATCTCCTCGTGCCAGGAGGAAACTCTGACAGTGCAGAGCTGGCAGGAAGGTTGGACAGCACATTCCAGCTTGTGCTGGGAGGACTTTCTTACCTCAAAAGGTAAATATGGAGTCAGTCCTGTGTCCCTGATAAATGGTGGATTGCTGAGCAGTTAAAGGACATGGAAACAGTGAGATTCCTCCCTGGCATCTGCTCTCTGCAGTGCTGGAGTCAGCATCCCTGGAGGGGTCCAAGGAATGACTGGATGTGGCTCTCAGTGCTCTGGGCTAGTTGCCAAGGTGGTTATGGGTCACAGGTTGGACATGAAGGAAAATTCTCCGTGGAAAGGGCTGTCAGGCACTCGAAGGAGCTGCCCAGGGAGGTGGTGGAGTCACCATCCTTGAGGGGTTCAAGGAGCAACTGGATGTGGCACTCTGTGCTCTGCTCTAGTTGACAGATGGTGATGGGTCACAGGTTGGGCTTGGAGGTCTTTTCCAGCCTCAGTGATTCTGGGATTCCAGGGAGAAGCAGCTGCCTGGAAGGGCTGAAACCTTCTGCTGAAGGTTTCCTGCTGCACGAACCAGAAAGCACAGAAATGGCCTTGGAATCAAAGCACTGAGAGGCTCCAGACCTTGTCCCAAGTCTCTCTGCAGCTTCTCTGGAGCCCCTTCAGCCCCTGGCAGGTGCTCTGAGGTCTCCACACAACCTTCTCTTCTCCAGGCTGAACAGCCCCAACTCTCTCAGCCTGTCATGATATGACATGGATAAGAACATGTATGTATAACATGTATGATTAAGAACATGAACTCTCCTGTGAGTGCTCCTCATTCCAACAAGGAATATCAGAGGAGCCCAGGGAAGAAGTACACTGAGATCCCACAATAAATGCCAGGCCCTGTTAGCTGAGTAAATTGTGTGCTTAGCTGAGCCTGGGAGGAATCTTTGCAGAGTAAACACTGCCAGGGCCGTGTGAGAGAGCAAACGGGTGGGGAAGGCACAAAGATGTGGAGAAGGACTGCAGAGGAATGAGATGGAGTGGCTGGAGAAGGGAAAAGGAGCCCCTCCTACCATAAAAATCCCTGTCCTCTCCTCCCCCACCTAACAGGCCTCATCATGAGATGAGCTCAAACCCTCGTCCAAGGTGTGTTTCTTTCCAACCAGAGGCCAGAGCAGCTCGCAAAGCTCATTCTCACTCCTTAGGTTTAAATCTTCAAGTCCTCTCTGGAGAACTTCCATCACAGGAGTAATGATGGCATCGAGGAATTAAAGGTCATGGACTCATGGGATGGTTTGGGTTGGAAGGCCTTAGAGATGATCCAGTTCCATCCCATGCCATGGGCAGGGTCACCTTCCACTAGGACACCTTCCATACAACCTGGGCTAGTGGTAGGTGTCCCTGCCCATGGCAGGGGGTGGAATGGGATCAGCTTGAAGGTCCCTTCCTACCCAAACCATCCCATGATGCTGGAGCCTCTGCCCTGGAGCCAGGCTGGGAGAACTGGGGGTGTCCAGCCTAGAGAAGAGGGAGACCTCAGAGGTCCTTCTGGTGCCTAAAGGGGCTCCAGCTGCAGAGGGACCTGGGACAAGGCCTGGAGGGACAGGGCACAGGGAATGGCTTCCCAGTGGAAAAGGGGAGATTTGGTTTGGGTATTGGGAAGGAATTGTGCTGAGCCACTGGAATGGATTTCCCAGAGCAGCTGTGGCTGCTCCATCCCTGGGAGTGTTCCAGGCCAGGTTGGATATGGTCTGGAGCAATCTGGACTGGAGGAAGGTGTCCTTGCCCATGGCAGGGGGTGGCACTGGATGATGTTCCAGGTCCTTTCCAACCCAAGCCTCTCTGGGATCCCCCAAAGTGACACTTCTGCCCAGCTGTGCCATTGCTGCTACCTCTGTGGCAGCCCTAGCAAGGACAGATCCTCCTCCTCCTCACCAAGCTCTGTTTGCACTTGTGATTAACCTTTCCAACAGGCCCAAGTGGCTGCAGCAGCTGTTTACTTTGTGCTTAAGAGCTTTCACCTTCCAACCCAGAAACTTGGGAGCAAAGCCCTTGGAAAACATCAAGTGTCAAAACACAGAGCTGAGGAACAAACACTGGCCACACAACCCTTGCCAGCAGTGATAGAAAATGAGTAGTTTGAGGTAATTCAGCAATTCCCTTTGCTTTTTAAACCAATTTCTACAGCTAAATATTTTCCTTGGAAAGTTGCAAGTATCACTTCCTAGTGTCTCCCTCTCAGTTTTCCCCAGGAACACTTCTAGTGTGACTTATACTGGTGACAGGATTGAATCTAAGTCAAAGATGTAATGGATTAATTATTATACTTCATTTAAATGCCAGAAATTAGCCTGAAGTCCTTTCCTTATTCCCACTACCTAGCCCTATCCCAGTCCTCCCGCGGGGGAGCAGCAGAAGGCAGGAGGACGGGAAGCAGCAGGAAATCTCCTGCCCAGCTCAGGGATATCCCCAGGAAAGGAGTTATTCCCTGGCCCAAGGTGATGCCCGTGTTGCTGCAGGCAGAGGGAGAGGGATCCAACTCCATCCCGATGGTTATCCCACACCATCTAGTGGCATTGAGCAGAGCTGCTTCCCTCAGATCCAGCATCACGCAGGTGTGTGACTCATGGAATGACTTCCACGTGGGAAAATTCCTCCCTTTCTCCCCATTTACTGTGTTCAGGTGAGACCTTGCCTGCAGTGCTGCCTCCAGCTCTGGGCTCCAGCAGCACAAGGATATGGAGCTGCTGGAGAATCCAGGAGGCTATGTAGATACTCCAAGGGCTGGAGCTTCTCTATCATGGAGAGCTGGGGGTGTCCAGCCTGGAGAAGAAAAGCTCCAGAGAGACCTTAGAGCTCCTTCCGGTGCCTAAAGGGGCTCCAAGAGAGCTGGAGATAAGATATAAGACTCGGGACAAGGCATGGAGGAACAGGACAAGGGGCAATGGCTCAAAACTAAAAACAAAATAAAACAAACAAACAAAAAAAAGAGATCTGAGTGGGATATTAGATGGGAATTCCTCCCTGTGAGGGTGCTGAGGCACTGGAATGGATTTCCCAGAGCAGCTGTGGCTGCTCCATCCCTGGGAGTGAGTGTTCCAGGCCAGGTTGGATGGGGCTTGGAGCCACCTGGGCTGGTGGGAGGTGTCCCTGCCCATGGCAGACGGTGGGAATGGATGATCTTCCAGATCCCTTCCCACACAAACCATTCCAGGATCCTGTGATCCTCAAACTCCTTGGTAAGCTAAGCTTTACCCTATGCTGAACAGCTTCAAACAAGCCAAGCACTCAAACCCAATCCAACTGTCCTTGAAATCAGTTTGAACATCTGAAGATTAAAGTTGTCCAAACTATATGTTGGAATCCAGGCAGATTCCATGATTTATCATCCCAAAAAGGACACTGCTTCCCACCTTTTGCACAAGCCCTAGATACCAAGGACAAGGATTATAACAGCAATAGAATAAAAGGATTTATTATAACACCTTTACAAGAACACACAGACAAAGTGTTGCCCATATCCGTGGGGGTGAGTTCCCTTTTCCCTCAGATCCACAGCTGGCAAACATTTCATTCCTTGCACATGTCAAGTCCTCACTACTCATATTGTTGTCACTATGAGGGTTGAAATGTTTTGCCAAGCTGATTTACATTAAATACTCAGAAGTTGGGTTTTTTTCCAGCAGAAATCCATATATTCCCAAGCTGTTGCTAGTAACAATGAAATGGGAAATGGCCTAGAAACACACTTAAAGTGCTTTACTGCAGCTAAAGAAGTAGCAGCATTTGGGCCTCATCAAACCAGAGGCCCTGAAGGGAGGGAGAGTGACCACAAGTGATGGATTTGGGATTATAAAGGGAAAAAGGCTGGAAAAATTTGCATTAGGGCACTATATAAGGATACAGGTCCAACCATATACAAATCTGCCACCTTGGCACACTAATCTATAAGAACAGAGGTCCATCCATACACAAATCTGCCTTGGGGCACTAGTTTTTAAGAATACAAATCCATCCATACAAGATAGAAGTTGTTCTTCAGAATTCCAGAGGCACCACTGGCAGAGCCCCCCTAAATCTATGGGTAACAGCCACATCCAGAGCTTCTTTGGGATCAGAAGTGTCACCCACTGAGGCACTGTTGAGGAAAACATAAGCCTGGAGGGTTCCCAAAGCAGTTTCTCTCAAGGGTAACCCTGGCAGCAGAGAATTCCTGAGGGTGGGAAAGCCCAGGAGGGTTCCAGGCAGTAGGACATGGAGTTCATGGCTTTCTTCTCCTAAAAAAGGAAAGAAAAAAGCCATTAAACAGGTTATGTTTCAGCCAGAACTAGTTGTGAGAGCAGCCAACACCTTGCTGACCTTCACACCTGAGCCTCACACTCCTCCTGGGCTAAGAAATGCCACACTGAACCCCCAAAAGCTCAAGAAACATTTGGATTTGGCTTCCCTTTTTTTAGCCAATGTGAGCTTAAACTCCAGTTTCATATAAACTCTCTACTGAGTCCTGCTAAACACAGACTCCAAGGCAAAGCTGAGGGTTTACTACAGGGTTACAGGGAGTAGGAAGGCTGCAAAGAGCAGGTCTTGGGCAGGAGGTGACTCCCAGCACTACCTGCAAGGGGTCACAGCTGAAGACCAAAGCTGTTCTGCAACATCTGGGGGCAAAATCATCTGATCTGGAGTTTTGCTTTGGTCAGGAAAGGGCTTTGGGAGGTGTGGGGCTCAAATGTTGGGAAGAGCCTAAGGAATTGTGGGATTAGTAGGGGTTTTGGGTGGAAATTGTGATATTTATGTTTGGCTTCCACTAAATCTCCAGGGATGTCTTACTGGATAATGGAAAAGAGGGAAGTTTGCTCCAGCATGGTCAGAGCTTCCTTAGGTGGTGCCTCCACCATCACACAGCTGGGAAACAGCTGGAATTTAATCCATGGTTAGGATAACACTAGGTATGGTCACGTCATTCCCTTCTCTCTAGGCCACAGTGAGATTTAGCCTTGTTACATTGAAATTCAGCATTCAAGTTCAATTAATTGCTATTATGCTAATTGAAATTTGGCTTGAAATTTTTGACCTGAAACTTGACCTGGATTTGACCTGAAATTCGACACTCTCCTTGTTAAAGTTTAACTTCTCTAAGAATAAAATGAATAATCTCATCCACTTCAGCACCTGCTAAAGGTTGAAGGACAGGAGAGGGAACACGGTGCACTCTCACTACCAATCCTAACCCTATTCCACTCAGGACCCCAAGCCTGAAGTGGGAAGGGAAGGAAAGGCAAAGTGGAGGGGAAAAAAACACCCCAACCCTGATTTTAGAAGTGATAAGACACCCCAAGGACACTTACTTGGGCTGGGCATGGTGCTGGTAGCCAGGTCCAAGGGCTGATCCTGCTCTCATCTCCACTGCCACTGAGCACTGGGAACACACAGGGAGTCACTGTCTGCTGTTCCCCAACATTCCCAGCTCAGCATTAGCCCAAATTCTCATCCAAATGGTGCCCAGAGCAGCTGCAGCTGCTCCATCGCTGGGAGTGTTCCAGGCCAGGTTGGATGGGGCTTGGAGCAACCTGGGCTGGTGGAAGGTGTCCCTGCCCATGGCAGGGGTTAGAAATGGATATCACTGAAGGTCCCTTCCCACCCAAACGATTCCAGGATTCCATGCCCAATCATGAGGTGTTCCCTTTCCCTTTTAGCTTACCCTGGTTTCCACATCAGTCCATTCGGAGTCAGCTCCATCCCTAGGAGGGTCAGGGTGGGAAGGTGAGGAGCGTCGCTTCCGTCTGGGAGAGGAAGAGTTGGGAGGAGAGGAGTGTCGCTTCCGTCTGGGAGAGGAAGAGTTGGGAGGAGAGGACAAACCTCATGTCATTTAGAAGATCCTCAGACACAAGAGATAACATCTTACACTTCCTAACTAAATCTTTACCCTCAGCAGCAAATCCGCCTTAAAAGCACCTACAGCATCTAGAACATTCTCCAAGTATTTGATATAGTTTCAAGTTGGAGGCAACAACTTCCCATTGGATCATTTGGATCAAACACAGTTCCTCATGCTCCATTGGAGCTCCAGAACCCCAAATTAAAGGCTCAGCTCACCCAGTTGGAGATTCCTGCTTCAGGGTCTCGATGTCTGTGAACTGCACAGCTTGGCCACCACCTTTGGTCTTGAAAACATCCCCCTGAAACCAAGAAGAGTCATCACCAGGTCAGTAGGACAGGTAGAATGATGGGATCCATCTAAGAACTTCAGTGCAAGGAAATATGGGCACAAATATCCTCATCTCATTGTTAATCTTCTCCTCTCACACACAGGACACCAAGGAGTGAGTAGCTATGTTGGTGACCATGCAGGACACCCCCAGAGCAATCACTGCCATGACAAAGATGCTGGATGATAGTGGCAACCAAAAAACACCACAGAAATCATCATCAGGTTTGGTCCCAATGGTTTCATCTCACAGCATGGACAGGAATGGTGTCACCTTTGCTTCTGGAAACAGCCAAAGGACCTCCAAGTGACCTTTCAGGGCTTTGAAAACTCAAAGGCAATATTTGAAGGCCTGTGAGGATGAGATATGAACCAAAAGCTTCTTGTTGCAGATAAAGAGCTCTGGATTTGCCTCATGTGAGGGTGTTTTGGGACAGGAGCAGTGGTCAAAGTCAAGGCTGCACCCAGAAAGGATGTCCTAGAGCATTCCAGCATCCAACACTGCACAAGGTCACTCACAGCAGGGCTGGGAATCAAAACCCACCACTCCACCATGACTGACTCTGCAAGTTTCCATGCAAAGGGAATGTTGTGTTTGCCTAGAGGAAAAGACACACAAACAGCTTTGATTCAGAGAATCACAGAATTTTGAAGCTTGGAAAAGACCTTTAAGACCATCAAGTCCAACCTGTGACCCATCACTACCTCGTCAGCTAGACCAGAGCATTGAGTGTCATGCCTAGTCGTTCCTTGAACACCTCCAGGGATGGTGACTCCACCACCTCCCTGGACAGCCTGTTCTAATGTTTAACAACCCTTTCCATGAAGAAATTCCTCCTGAAGTTCTGAGGGAAACTGGTGAGACAAACAACCCTGTGATGGTTTAAAGAAGTAACAACAAAGCTCAAGACAAGGATTTCAGACTCTAAAACCTCCCTTAAATCAAAAGTTCTAAATCAAATCTTGGTGGATTGAGTTAACTCTCCCTTTCCCAAGCCTGGAGCACAAATAACTGTCAGAAGGAGGGTGTGGACAGGATTACACCAAGTTTCCAAGGGAGGAATTTGCTTTAACTCAATGACTTGGGTTACCCTTGATGAGTTGGGCTACCTCAATGACTTGGGCTACCCTTGATGAGTTGGGCTACCCTGACGAGTTTGGGTTACTGCGATGACTTTGGCTACCCTTGACGAGTTTCGACACCTCAATGACATGGGCTGCCTTGATGAGTTGGGTTACCCCGATTAGTTGGGCCACCTCAGTAAGTTTGCTTAGCCATCAAGCTTTGGCTACCTCCATGAGTATATGCTTACCTTGATAAGTTTGGTCTCGATCTCCCCATCAGATGCCAACTCTTGGTGTGTCAGCATGTACTTGTCACACTTGGCCAGGGCCTTCTCACTGGGTGCTGCCACCGTGATGGCATGGGGCACATGTGGCTGCATGACGGTCTCGGTGGGCAGGTTGGATGGAGGTTTGTGGTCCACCCACCTCTCCTCAGCTGAGCGCGAGCGACGGTGCCGCAGCCGGACAAGAGGTACCTGCTGGTGGAGACAACCACAGGCAATCAGCACCCGGGGAATCATGGAGGGAAGAGGGAGCAGGAGGGACTGGGAGAAGGTTGTGGGAAATGTGGAAATTTGGAAAGACTCCAAGAGAGTTCAAGTGTCACATGAGGAAGATGTTTGTCCAAGCTCTATTTCCATGTGGGTATTATTCACAGGTAGTGCTCACACAACATCTTTGAACTGCCCAAAGAGACAGTGGCAAACTGGAGACTGCAAGATGGGTTTGAGGAGAGACACAAGGTACAACATGAGGACAGAGCTAGAGGGAGAGCCTGGGTAGGTCAGAGTTGCTCACAAGTGATAATACACACTCTAGTTGCAAGGAGTTTCTAACCATGAAGAGGTCAGAGTGAGTAGTCAGAGATACATTTAAAGACTAAGCTCTACTCTCCATCAGCTGTGCTCAAGGGAAGAGAAGTTTTGAGCCAGACTACACCACACTACATTGAGCTTTCAACAGGAGCAGCACTAACCCTGCAGCATTGATCCTCTTCTATCTCTAGCTCCTTTCTGTGCTTGGGACCCTCAGGGACTCCAGTCCAGCACATCCCTCTCCTTCTGTGGGTGATGTTAGAGTCTCTACTTGGTTCTGGTGGTTGTTGTCTACTCCTTACATTAGGAGTGCCATTGGTTTGCTTGTATGAAGGAGTTTTCTGCTCCCACTCCAGGACACAGGAGGCCACAGAAATGCTGTTACAAGAGTTAGAACGCCTGGGCCCCTGGGGGGTGGTGGCAAAGGTAGTACAGGGCTGGAGAGAAGGGCAAAGAAGTTAGTGAACACACAGAACAGGCAACTTATCAAGCAATAAAACAATGAATATTGACAATTCAAGCTAAGCAGGTGGAGGTTTGTGTGCAGTGACAGCAGAGAAGGAGGTGTTTTCCCAAGCCTAGAAGGCAGAAGAGGAACAAACACAACAGGAGACAAAGAATTCCAAGTGAGTGTAAGCTGCTCAGATTCTGTGTTTGGGAGCTACTAATTAACCACTAAAATGCACTTCAGAAAGGCTTAGAATAGGCTTTTCCCTGCATCAAGCGTTTGAAGGCAACTCACAGGCACTGGGGCAGGAGACACAGATCTCTGGACAGGCTTCTCTCTGTCTCTCTCCCGTGAGGGCCTCTCTGGCTTCTCAGGCTTTGGCTCAGTGACAATGGCCTTGAGCTGCTTCAGCTTCTCGTCCTTCACCCAAAGCTTGTTCTGCA
>NW_008688434.1:12216-22681 GCF_000695815.1 Acanthisitta chloris
GCCAGGGGAGGCATGAGGAACCTGACAGGAAAGCAGAGCCACTGAGGTTGGAAAAGACCTTCGAGATCATAGAGTCCAACCTGTGACCCATCACCACTTTGGCAACTAGACCAGAGCACTAAGTGCCACATCCAGTTAGTTGTTCCTTGAACATCTCCAGGGATGGTGACTCTACCACCTCCCTGGGCAGCCCCTTCCAATGCCTGATAGCCCCTTCCATGAAGAAATTCCTCCTGATGTCCAACCTGAACCTCCCCTAGTGCAGCTTAAGGCCATGTCCTCTCGTCCTGAAGGGGCCAAGCCCCACATGGCTGCACCTCCTGTCAGGGAGTTGCAAGAGAGATAAGGTGTCTCCTGAGCCTCCTTTTCTCCAGGCTAAAACTGTGCTGGAAGTTTGAAGGAAATTACACATTCTCCATGGAATGAGAATGTTCCCCAGTGAGATACAAGTCATTGGACATAACTCCACATCAAGACTTCCCAGATGATAACATCATACTCTATTTTCTTTCCTCAATGATGGCAAATGTGAACATGTCAAGCAGAGTTTTAGAAGTGATGCCAAGGTAGAAAACAGTCCTGAAGGAGTAAAAGTTAACCCCCTCAACTTTCCTTTCCTATTCCTTATCAACTGCAGAGCAGAGAAGAACTTCCATAAGAGAGGAAATTCTGACATTAGGCTTCTACTGACAACACACAGAACAAGACAATCTCTCCTGAAGTGTCCCAAATCCAAAAGAACCAAATCTAGCTGTTGAAAAGGTATAAATCCTACATTTCTAGAAGCTAAGTGGATCTAGTAGTGCACTTACACACTCCTTCTCCCACTTCATGGTGGTCTCCACCACCACACCCTGCAGCCTGGCCTCCAATCTCCTCTTGTCTGACGCCTGCCGCTGCAGCTTCTGGCTCTTGCTCTCCAGCTCCTGCTGAAGTCTTGTCCTCCTCATAAATTGTGGCAGTTTTCTCCAGAATCTCAATCTGGAGGAAGAGAGGAAGGATTTGGATAGTAACACAACAAACTGACCCCAGAATTCTTGGTTATATTAAACTTTTTAACCTCAAAATTGTTCTTCTTAATGTATTAAGAGAAGTTTTGTCTCATAAAAAAGCCCAACAAGTGTTTTGGATCCGAAACACAACTACCTAAGCCCAGGATTATTAGTTCTATTTGACCCTTTAACTTCTAAATTGTCCTTCTAATAGTATTAAGAGAAGTTTCACCTCATAAAAAAGGCCAAAAAGTGTTCAATAAATTTCCCCACAAACCACTTTGAACCTTACTCCCCATATCCACCTTAGAAGCAACTTCTGCTGTCAAGAAACTTCCCAAATGGTACATAACCCCAATGTTTTATGCTTGAAAATGCCCAAACTGACCTTGTATTCCAAGGTCTTAATCTTCTTCTCCAGCCATTCCAGCTCTGTCCTCTGCCCTGCTATTGTCTTCTCCTTCTCAGACAGTTTTCCTTGGATATAATTCTCCTTGGATATCACACTGGAGTCAAATTCTTGCAGCATTGTTTTGAAGGCAAGAACTGGAAGAGAATGGAGAGGTTTGATCTTCTCACCTTATCTCCATGATATCAAAAGTAACTTCTCCTATTAATTTAAAGCCAATTGTTATCTAATTACCTCAGAGAAGGTTTAAATGAACATCTAGACAAGACAACAATTTCCTGCTGCTGCAGAAGGATCCTTGAGGAGCAAAAAAACCCATCTCTGCACTAATTTCTGACCCAATCCTTACCGTTTCTGGCAAACTCCTCTGTCAACATTTGCCTCAGTTTCTGGCGCTGCTCCAGGACCTGGATGAGCTTGGGAAGGGTTTGGTCATCATTAACATCCAACAGCTCACATGAAGGTAAGGGAGGGAAGGTCTGCATGAACATTTCTGCAGCAGATTGTTCTTCTGTCTCTGGAAGGTTTAAAAGCAAGAAACTAATGTCAGCAAGTTACAGGATAATCAAATCCCAAGGCATGGAGCATTGGCTCCACAGGGTCATAGAGCAGAGAGAGCTTATATGGCTCAAATAAGTTGTTTAGAACAGCTTTTAACCCCTAACCAGACAAACTGTGCTGGAACTATCCAATCCTGGAATGGTTTGGGTGGGAAGGAGCTTGAAGGTTAGCTAGTCCCATGGGCAGGGACACCTTCCACCAGCCCAGGTTGCTCCAAGGCCTATCCAACCTGGCCTGGAACACTCCCAGGGATGGAGCAGCCACAGCTGCTCTGGGCAACCTGTGCCAGTGCCTCAGCACCTCAATTCCTTCCCAATATCACACCCAAGTCTCCCTTATTCCAGTTTGAAGCCATTCTCTGTGTCCTGTCCCTCCAGGCCTTGTCCCAAGTCCCCCTGCAGCTCTCCTGGAGCCCCTTTAGGCACTGGAAGGGGCTCTGAGGTCTCCCTGGAGCTTCTCTTCTCCAGGCTGGACACCCCTAGCTCTCCCAGCCTGGCTCCAGGGCAGAGGACCATCACTGCAGCACTTACCCCCATTGATGGGGCCTCCCCTCATCTCCAACTTTCTGGAGAGCTCCTCCTTGAAGACCTGGTTCCTGAAGCGCCTGCCTGGGGTCAGCCCACACAAGGGTCTATCCACAGGTCTGGCAACTTCCACCTCCTGAGTCATCTCTGCAAAACGCATGACTTGCTGCAAAACAACAACAGAAACACCTGAATCTGAGATTTAAAGGGTTATTTGAGTCAATAAAACATGAGAGGAGATATTATCCTGCTATAATGTCAAGTAGATCCCAACTTGGGTTTCTGGAGCCTTCCTCTAACACCTCCCTGCCCTCAGCCCTCAAGAAATCTTGTACAGCTAAAATTCCTCTAAGCACTGTCACAGTAGGGATTAAACACCCAAATATGGTTATTTAGAAGTCTAGAGATAAGAGAAACTTTCCCTATTTCACCAGAAGATACAAGTGTTGATTTTAAAGAAGAAAAAAATCAGTCTTGGACACATTTGCCCTTCAGTATTATAACTGATTACCTGAGGTGCCCAAACCCTAAGCATCATTGCTCCTAGCTACTCAAGTACAGGAATTCAGTGAGAAACATGCAAAAGAAAGCAGGAGGGAATGAAATAAATAACGTTACCAGAGACTCCTCATAGTCCTCAGCTTTGGGATTGACACACACGATCATCCTCACTTTCCCTTCCCCATCAAAGTAGTTCTTGAAGAGATGAGTCAGTTTGGAATCTCTGTATGGAACCATCTGAAAATCAAGCACAGGGAAGGCTCTAGTTAAGTCTTTATCACTCCAAACCTTCATCAGATCAAAGGATAATGAGATAAAGGGTTTCCACACCTTGTTTGTGCCATACAACTGGTTTTCTCGGAGCACTTCGATGCATGTCCTTAACGTCATCAGTGACTGGTTGATATTCCCTTAAAAAAGCAAAGACAAGGCAAAAACACCTCTGTAAACAGCCATCTGGATGCTGTTCCCAAATGATGGAGTAGTTTCTTGAGGGATAAAATGCTGAGCTCAGTGATATTTGTTAGCTAATTGCTCTAACTAACTGGAGTGGCACAATAAGTGCTACTAAAAACTTCCAGGTTTCCAAACTGGAGGATTTAAGGTCATCAAATTAGCTCATTGATCATGATAACAGCACTTGACTTCTTCCCAGGATATGTTTACTAGATGAGCTTAATTAGCACAGAAAATCAACAGGTGCCTGAAGGTGGTTCCTACCTGCTTCTCGCAGCCTGTTGCCCTCGGCTTTGGTTCTGTTGGTTCTCTCACTTCCAGCCAGATCCACCAGGGACAGCTGGCTCAGGGTGATCTGCTCCTTCTCCTGCCACACAAAACAAACATGGGGGCTGGATTAGCCCTCCATTCCTTCTGACAGGGTGGGGAAACATCTCACCTCCCAAAATCAGCATGGACACCCCAAAACAACATGTGTTGATTGCTTCAATAAGGCCAGAGGGAATTTTATAGCCCAAGGAGCTTTTGTTGTGAAGTTTAGTAGATCCCTTATGTCCTGGCCCACAAGATTGACAAAAAATTGAAATTCTCCAAGATTTAGAGTCTTAACAGTTTTGCTCCAAGGGAAAGGTGAGAATCAAAGAAATGAGCAGCTTCACCCTCATTTTACTGCCTTATTTTCCACTCTAAGACACAGTATGTTTGCAAGGCTCAGCACCTTCTCTAACCTAGTTCTACCTTTATCAACCCACCCCAAACCTCAGCTGGAACACATTGTCTCCATCTGCATCCAGAGATCTCAACCCCCAAAGCAGCAGGAGCACCCCAACCCAACATGTATTGAGCCCTTAAATAAGGCCAGAAGGCATTTTGTAGCCCCATGAGCTTTGCTTCTGAAGAAGTTCAGTAGATCTCATGTGTCCTGGGCCATGAGACTTACATAATTACAATTGAAATCCTCCATATTTTAGAGCCTCAACAGTTTGAGAACCAAAGGAATGAGCAGCTTCACCCTCATTTTCAAGCCTTATTTTCACCTTAAGACACAGGAAATATTTGCAATGTTCAACATCTTCTCTCCCCTAGTTCTCCTGCCCCAAAGCTCACCTGGAGCACATGGTCTCCATCTGCATCCAGAGGTGCCTGAGCCAACTTGATGATGAAGACGCTGTGGGAACGACTGGACTCGCGGTTGAGCTGTGTGTTGGCAATGCGTCTCTTCTTCTGTCCTGCTCCCACAAAACAACCCCACACCTGCTCTAGTGAACACATTTCCCACCTGGAAAAGCCATGGCTGCTTCCAGCATGGATGGGTAAAACATTATACACCTGCTGAAGGTGAAGGAGGGCAGGGACAGATGGGATATTGGGGAAGGAATTGTTCCCTGTGTTCCGCTGAGGGGCTGGGATGGAATTCCCAGAGCAGCTGTGGCTGCTCCATCCCTGGGAGTGTTCCAGGCCAGGTTGGATGGGGCTTGGAGCAACCTGGGCTGGTGGGAGGTGTCCCTGCCCATGGCAGAGGGTGAACTGCATAACCCTTAAGGTCCTCCCAGCTCAAACCATTCCAATATTCCTCTACCTGCACCAAACTCCCCCAAGATTTACCTCTCCAAAACACTTCAAAAGCTTCTTCTGTGGACTTCACCTCAACCTCTGTGCACCCTGTGACATACATGTTGTGGTTCTGATCCTCACGAAGTATCTTGGACTGGGGAGGCCTTGAGAACATCAATCAAACAGAGAACAATCCCATTACAGTGGAGTTTCTGCACCACATTGTGGCCAAGCATCAAATTCAGAGGGAATGTGCCAATTATCCAGAGCAGAGGTAGGAGGACAGGACATGGATACACAAGATTAGTGACACTGCAGCTATGTGTACTTGCTAATCACTGGGTTGGAGGCAGCTCTTGCTGTCCCACATGCACACAGGAGCAAAGGTGGCTTTAGAGCACCCTAGATTTGCTAGTAAAGCAGGAAAGGAGGAGGGAATTGCTCTATTTGCTGCTTCTACCAAAGGAAATTGCACTTGGAATACTAGGAATGATATGCTGTGCACATACATAGGGTCTCCATTTCTCACAGGGGTGTTGCAATTGTTCCACCTACCAAAAAAAACGGGGAAAAGGATTAAATCATTCAGTTTGTGGCTCAAATCTTTGTAGATTTCATACACTCCATCAAGAGAAATCAGCCAAGATTCTTCCTAGGTTGCTTTGGGACATAAGCACAAGCCTAGAGTAGCTTCAAAAGTATCCACACACTCCAGCCCTGTTTAAATCACTACCCCAGGGACAGCTCTTGATGTTGGAGAGATGCTTTGCTCTAGTTAGTGCTTGTTAATCAACCAACTCTTAATTAACACATCTATTGAGGTTTAATTGGCTACTTGCAGTGGATTTGAAGGTAAAGAAATGGCTTCAGAGTCTAATCTGTATATTTTTTTCCCTGCTGGTGTCAAGATTGGCCAATTTCAGGCATCAGTCAAGTGACACCTGTGTAAAAATACACCCAAAATTTCATGTATGAGACAATTCTTTTCTGCTTCTATGGAAATTATTGACATCAGGTGAAATTAGATGTAAATTTGATACATTATAGAGCAAGAAAATACCATTTTTCACTGTTTCCATGGGGGAAAAGGTGAGCTGGGGAATGGATTACTCCAGGTTGTATCACCTGGTAGGGACAGTGCTCAGGACAGATTGGGAATCTCAATGGGACACAACAGCCTACCAAGTAAATCGAATATTTGCTTATTAACTCCTCATTTAATCAGGAAGGAGCAACAAGTCTTAACAGCAATGGAATGACCATCCTGGCCCACCTAAATATTCCTATCTGGACTCCTTTGCCATCACAATTCCATGTGATTTGAAGGTGATTCCCATGAACTGAGCCAGACTCAAGCCACAAATCCATGCTGGAGCTCCTGCAAAAACCTAACTAGAAGAGGACTAGGAGAATTCCAACCACTCACTTAGGTTTGATAGGCTCAAAGGGAGTTTCCTCCAGGAGGTCATAGATGTAGTTGTTGTAGATCTCGATGTAGGAGACAAAGACACTGTAGACATTGTCTTCATCCACTTCTTCCACCTTGCAGTGATCCTGGACATTGATCATGCCAGCCATTTCGGGATCCAGATGTCTCCTGGGGGATACAGGAAGGGATTGGGTTGGAGCATCACAGTAAAGTTGTCAGGCAGGGCCTGAGCACTCCAAATGCAAATCCTCATGGTTACAGTATGGAAATGTTCAGTATTTTGCAGGATATTGGGATTGCCCTGGCTTGGGTGACCCTTGTGGGCCACCTCCAAATTTCACTTCAGGATGCTCCTACCCAAAGTCACAGCAGTTTACTCATGCGTTCAGGCACAAAAATGAAATTCTTATGAACTAATTAATTATACAGCTGCTCAAACTACATGAAATACTCGTTTTTCATCAATATTTCATTAACTAACATGAGTATCTCTGCCTACAGAGGGAATTGGATGAGCTTTAAGGCCTTTCCTAACCCAAAGCACTCACAGCGAACTTCCAGGATCTGAAGGGGCTCCAAGAGAGCTGCAGAGGGACTTGGGACAAGGCATGGAGGAACAGGACACAGGGAATAGCTTCCCACTGCCAGAGGGCAGGGACAGGTGGGACATTGGGAAGAAATTTGCCCCTCTGAGAGTGCTGAGGGGCTGGGATGGAATTCCCAGAGCAGCCGTGGCTGCTCCGTCCCTGGGAGTGTTCCAGGCCAGGTTGGATGGGGCTTGGAGCAATCTGGGCTGGTGGGAGGTGTCCCTGCCCATGGTAGGGTGTGGAAATGGATCATCTGTAAGGTCTTTTCCCACCCAAGCCAAGTGCTGGAGCAACTCTGCCATGGAGCCAGGCTGGGAGAGCTGGGGGCGTTCAGCCTGGAGAAGAGAAGGCTCCAAGGAGACCTTAGAGCCCCTATCCAGGGCTATTTGGAAGGAATTGTTCCCTGTGAGGGTGATGAGACACTGACACAGGGTGCCCAGGGAGGCTGTGGCTGGCCCAACCCCGGCAGTATTCACAGCCAGGCTGGCTAAAACCCTGAACAATCTGCTCTGGTGGGAGATGTCCCTACCCAGGGCAGGGGGTTGGGGCTGCATGATCTCCAAGGTCCATCTCAACCCCTTAACATACTATGAAACTCTGAGATTTTCTTTCATCTCCTCACAGGAAGCATCAAGAGACCAAAACAAGCCCAAATCACACTAAGAGCATAACATTTGTGGTGAGTAAATTCACTCTGAGTGTCACAGGAGTCACTCACTTGCCAGAGGGAGTTTTGGCGACAGGCATGGCGTCTCTTTTCTGCCGTTCCAGGAGAGCATCAACTTCACTCTGGACATCCACACCATTCTTCTCATCCAGCTTGAACACCTGAGCAGGAGGTTTGAACAAGAAAATTAGCAACCTCAAGATGGTGCCATTCAAACCAATGATTTCATCGAGCAACTAATTAGTTTGATTAGCCAGCTAATTGATATCATGCCCCCAGAACTTGATCTTGGTTGATGCCAAAGATCTGATGGCAAACAGCCATTTTCAACACAATATTCCATAAAGGTTCCCAAGGAGGAAATTCCTCTATTTTTAAAGTATATTTAGATCCTAAAATTCCAGGGAAGTTTGACCTCACATCTATGTTATTAGGCCTATGCTCTGGTAGAGTTGACAAGGTGGTGATGGGTCATAGGATGGACTCAATGATCCTGGAAGTGTTTCCAGCCTCAAGAATTTGGGGCTTTTAGATACGGTTTTTGGACTCTGTGGATAAATCTCATTCCAGAACTCAGAAAACTTCCTCTTTTCCCATTTTTACTGCTCTTAAGTTAATTAAAGAATAATCAGCTACTTAAGGACAGTCAGACCACACCTCCTCATAGATGTTCACCCAAGCTGCCTCCTTGGCCCTGCTCCTCACACCTCAAGGGGGTTGGGTTGGGTTTCTCCTTCAAGCACTTCAATCACACAACTGGAGATTAAAGCTTGGACCTTATCCAGTTATCTTGAGCACCTTATCTAGAGCTAGAGAGCACTAGATAATCACTTAGTGATTGATTGAGAACAATGTGGAGAATGCCATGCAAAGCCACTTACAAATCTCTTGGCCTGGAAGGGTCCAATGCTGTTGAAGATCATGCCCAAGCAGCGTGGGAGAAGCCCTCCATCCCCAGGAGATCCAGTCATGGTGTGTGTTTTCCCACTACCTGTCACGCCATAGGTGAAAAGGAGACCTGGGAGGGACAGGAAAGGGATGTGAGCAAATGAGTTGGGAGAACAATGATTCCTTTTGAAGAGTGAATTATTCCAGCCAAAAAGAAGTGCTGCAGCTCTCAGGGATCATCACAGCTGGAAGTAATCATCATCCTCTCCAGGGAAAGGTTAGGTTGTATGGGGCTTGGAGCAACCTGGGCTGGTGGGAGGTGTCCCTGCCCATGGCAGGGGGTGACACTGGATGATTTTTCCAGGTCACCCAAACCATTCTGGGATTCCCTGATGAAACCAAGCCCAGGAGATCAAACCCCACAAACTGATTCCTCAGGTGGACAAGAAAGAAGAAAAAGCTTCTCCTGTTGATGGTGCCCAAAAAGATTAGACCTTGACCCAAGCAACATGCAAGTCATAACCCAATTAAATAGCTTTAGGAATAAGAGCTTCCAAGGATGCTGTATGAGGAGCTGAACCACAATTCCAAAGCACACAAGCTGCACATTTTTCCCTCAATCCCAGGAAACCATGACAACATCAGGCACAACAGAAAGGCCAAGTCCTTACTCACCATTTTTCCCTCGGATGAGATCTTCTACCAGAGGCTTGGCCACCACATCAAACAGCTTCTTCTGGACCACAAGGGTGCCAAAGACTTCCTTGAAGGAATACTGTGTCTGCCGAGAGAGGATACACCACCCTGAGCCTGCAGCTTCCATGACCAAAGATCCATTAGCCCCAAAACATCTACTGGATGGTCTCTCCACCTTGGAGCTTTCTCCATCAGCTGAGCAGGAGGATAAAGACTCTACTTTGGGTGTTTGAACATGGATTGCTCCAGTGCAACTGTTCTGGGAAGAGCAGCAAGTCTATTTTTTCTAAAGTTTTCATCCAGACATTACCACAAGGATCACACTAATAGAATTTACAATTCCTACCTGGTTTAAGCCCAAATCTCCTTTCAGGTCCCCCCACAATCCACCCAAGCACTGAGGGAAGAGGCAGGCACAGTCACTCTGGGCAATTCCCAGCTGGAATGTGGTTGCAGGGCGGATCCAGAGGCAAATCCTTACCTCCTTGCATTCTCCATTGCGGAATATCCGGTAGCCCTCGGGGGGATGGATCTGCACTGTGGTCTCATTGATCACCTCGATGCAGCATTCCTGATCCGAGTGGCTCAGCGGCCTCACACGGCAATACACCTTCAGGGGGCAAAGGGGGTGAGGGGGATCGGCATGAGAACCCGCAGGAGAGAGCTAAGACCCCGTGGGATAAGGCTGAGACCCCCCCAGGGACAGGGGTCAGAAGCCCCCAGAGACAGGGATGAGAACCCCCTGAGACAAAGCTAAGACACCCCCGGGATCTCACTCACCCCCACAGGGTCCTTCAGGGTGGGGTTCGTGGGCTTCTTCGGCCTCCGCGGGGTCTTGGCCCTACTGAGACAAGGAGAGAGACGCGATGGGTGGGCAGGACCGGGAGGAGCGGGAATAGGGGAAAAGGAGAACCGGGAGGGGAAGGAGAGAACCGAAGGGGGAAGCGAAAGAGAAGTGGGAGAATGGGTGGGACAACAGGGAGGGAAAGGGAGAACGGGGATGGAAAGGGAGAACGAGGAGGGAAGGGAAACGGAACGGGAGAAGGGGTAGGGAAGAAGAGAACCGTAGGGCGAGGGGCGAAGAACGGGGAGGGGAGAACCGAGAGAGGAGAGGTTGGAGGCAGGGGAGAAAGGGAATGGGGTGGGGGAAGAACCCGGAATGGAGGGGGGGAAAAGAGAACAGGGAATGGGGAGAACCAGG
>NW_008688435.1:0-4558 GCF_000695815.1 Acanthisitta chloris
GGGTCAGGGGTGCCCCGCGGGCACGGCGCGGCAGGGAGCTATTCAGGGAAAGGGCACAGACCTCCCAGTGCTCAAGGTCGCCTTTGTGCCACGAATCCCAGAGCAGAGGCTCCCCCGGGGGCAGCGGGGACACCAAAGGGAGGAATGATGGCACATGGCCAGCGTTGTGGCTCTTTACCCTCAGTCTCCCCCTGCAGCTGGTTGTGTTGTCCCCAGCCGTGTGGAGATGCTCTTGCTGATCCCCTGCCACTGGCCACAAGGATTCCAGCTGGGACAGGTGGCACTGGGAGCTGTTTGCCTTGCAGTGAGTGGCCAGGGATGACTGCAGGGATGTGCTGGCCAGGTGGCACTCAAGACTAGCTTATCTGCTGATGTTTTCATCTATTGACAAATCTATTATTGATGATACACTTTTCCTGGACTTGGCAGAGCTCTGTCCATGCTCCAATCATATCCATCAAATAAATCTCAGCCTGACTCTACCATCACTGCTGAATTAATTATCCCCAGATTGTTTTGTCATAAATATTTGACAAGCACTAACAATGCAAGGTGTGAAGCCCCCTGGGAATTCTGGGGCTCCAAATTACCTTGCAAAGGGAGCTGGCACCTCCAGCACTTCGGGGTGGCTTCAAGGGAGACACAAAGGCTGGGGCAGGACCTTGGTTGAGGACTGGCTGCTCCCCCCTGGGCTTAGGGGATGTCACACTGTGAGGTGTAAATGGGCAGAGCACTGAGATCCACCTCATTCATGCATCAAAAACAGCCTGGAGCAACCAGGACAGCAAACTGCTCCTAAATGCATGGACAGGACAAGGATCCTTCCTGCCAGGTGTAGTCCTCCTGGAGCTCTGCACAGTGGGGATGTTCATCCTCTCTGTGACTGCACAGCCAGGCTGATGAATATCCATGGGAAGGGAACCACAAGGATCACCTGTCCAACTCCTGCCCTGCACAGGACATCCCAAGAATCCCACCCTGTGCCTGAGAGCATTGTCCAAATGGTCCTTGCTGCAGCATCTGGGGAAAGGCAGGATGATCCCCAGGAGACTGGTGCCCTGCTGAAGGAGGTCCATGGCTTGGGGCACACCATGGGCACCCACCCAGCCATGCTGCAGGCACTGGGAGGGAGGAGGCAGCCAAAAGCAGTCAAATTGCCAATGGCCAGAAGGCTGCAGGACCAAAACAAACCCAAAGCAGTAACTGGAGGCAGTACAAGTCTGGCTCAAACTGAATTTAGGAGGAAAACTGGAAGCTTCCCAGCAAAGCCTGCAGTCAGGAGGGAGAGCTTTGCTGGAGCAGAACTCTCCACAGCCTGTCTGCAGATCTCCCTGCTGGGCCTGACCTGATGGAAGCAGCAGCCAGGATGCTGCTGGCTCAGCAGTGCAG
Source organism: Acanthisitta chloris (assembly GCF_000695815.1). NCBI lineage: Eukaryota > Metazoa > Chordata > Aves > Passeriformes > Acanthisittidae > Acanthisitta > Acanthisitta chloris. Next base: position 1,390 of record NW_008688435.1, read on the forward strand.
GACAGCAGGTACCCAAGGAGTCCCCAGAGCCTCTGAGCAGCTCCCAGAACTGAACAGTCACGAGGAGTTCAGGAGCTGAGGTGAAAAATGGTCTCATTCTGTTGCCCTTGGAGCCTCAGAGCACAGGCTGGACCACTCTTCTGGAAGGACTGGGCTGGCCCAATGCCACAGGATCCTCTCCTGCTCACCTCACAGCCCAAAGTCAGCCAGTGGGGGGTGCCATGGACCTACCCCCACCTGCAGAGGCTGTTCACACCTGGCCCAAGCCCTGGCACCTCCTTTGGGACAGGCATGAGTTGAGGACACAGCTCAGAGTGAAGGTCTGTAGGATCACACCACCTTGGCTAGCAGGAGGAAGACCTCCAGGTGGACACACACACCCCACAAGGATTCCCGAGGCAAACTAGCAATGAGCTAGGCTGGGACTGGCAAATGAAAATGAGAGAAAGGAGGACAAAAGCACCTGAGGGAGGCTGAGAATGGCTCTGAGGATGGAATCTTCCTTGCTGGGGCTGAGAGCAGGAAGCCTGCTTACAGGGAATGACATGGCATAGGCAAGGGTGACTCTCAGCTGGTTCTAGGAGTTATCAAACAATTAAAGAAGTGATAAATTTAGCCTGTGGAACAGGAAATTGGCAATAATGCCAAAATGAAAGGAAGCAGTTGAGCTAACTGCTGGGCACTCTGCAAAATTGGCTATAAAAAAGAAGGACTGCCATAAATATAAGGGCAGCCAGGAAAGGACATTGCTGGTAATGAAAGCTCTGCTCCCCACATGGGGAATGGGGAGACACAGAGCTGGAGAGGGGAAAATATCCACTGTGCTCAATGAGGAGGCACAACTGAGCAGGGAGAATAGACAGCCAGTAGCAAAGTGTGTGCTGGGTTTGCTCTGAGCTGATGCTGTTACACTGAGAGGCTTCAAAACCTAAATAATGCCACTCCACCAAGATACAGATGCTGAGCAGAGTTGTCCTGAGCTCCCACAGAGCCCCTGAGGAGAGAAACCAAGGGGAAAGAGCCCCTCTGGGACTCAGACAGGAATTCAGATTGGGACTGGAGGTGTTTGGACTGTGGAGGTATCCAAATCAACCCCCTCTCTGAGCCAGGAGCCACTTCTCCAAGTGTTGAGGGGCTTGCCCCCTGTCCATACCCCCACCACGCTCACTGTGGAGCTTGGCATGGTTCAGGGATGCTGTGAGTCTCATGTCCTCTCCCATGGTTGGAGCTCTCCTCTGGCTGTGTGAGGGATTTTGGTGGTGGAGATGGCCAAATCAAGCCCCTCTCTGAGTCAGGAGTCACTTCCCCAGGTGCTGAGGGATTTGCCCCCTATCCATATCCTCACCATGCTCACTATGGTGTTTGGATGGTTCAGGAGTGCTGTGCATCTCATCTAGCACTGGCATTCAGCTCGGGATAATGGGGGAGCTAATTGCTTTGGATTGCAGCACATCAAGCAGCACAGAATGACTGCCTGGGCTGGGCTCAGGCAGGTGTTGCCGGTGGGAATCGCCTCTGCCCCAGCACATGGCAGTGTTTGGGAAGCTGTGGGCAGGGAATGCTGTGCTCTGCCGCTGCTGGAGCTCTTCTCCTCCTGTGCAAGGCACCAGCAACAACAGCTCAACAACAAAACTGAGCTAATGAATTGTTAACACTGACTGGAGCTATTTTCAGCTGATCCAGGACAAAACATTCAGCAAAATTCCAGCTATGGGAGAGAAAAAAACCCCACAAGAACCCACAGCTGCTGTATGTTGGAGAGGCAGGAAACCGGATCTCAGGGGATGCAGGCACATCAAGCATCCCTTGGGTTGGTGCCCGTGACCCTTGTGCTTCTTCTGCCTTTGTGTGAAGAGACTGGTGGGGGGAGGTTCACTGCTCTGCTGCCAAGCACTGAACTGGGTTTGGTTTGCCCAGGCCACCAACAAGCAAGTTCTCAGGTTGATGACATCCTTGCTGGACACAGAGCAGCGTCCTCTGCAGCTGATGTTTGGGAGCTTGAGGAGGGCCAAGCTCTGTGGCGTGGAGAACCCCACATGGTGTTGGTGTTCCAGTACAGGGAAACAAACAGAGGCTACCAGAGCCACAGCACTGAGTCTGCAGTGCTGAAGAGGGGATGGATGAGTCACCTTGTGTGAGGAGAGCTGAAACCCACACTCACCCCATCAGCACCACTAATTAATGCCAACACTAAACACAAACACAGCCCTGTTAGTCACTAATGGGCCGTGGAAGGGCTGAAATACAGAGCCTTCAGCAGCTCTTGCTTGAAAAACCAAGAAAACTCCCACATGGAAACCTCCAGTTCCACTTGAATCTGCTCATTTATTCCCCTTCCTGCTGCTCAGCCTGCAGACATATGTGATGAGCCCACAGCCAGCTCCAGAGATTTCCATGCCCACCTTAACTCTGCTGTGCACCCTGCAAAGAGCAGCCCTGAGGCCAGAAAGGGGCAGGGAAAAGGGACAGCATGGAAGGAGCTGAATGCCTGGGAAGGATGCAGCAGGCTAGGATGCAGCTCTGAGACACAGTTATCTGATGGAAGAACAGCCCCTGGATAAACCAGAGGGTTTGAGTGGGCACATGAGATCACACTGTGGCTCCAATCTCACCTGGATCACGAGTCCTGTGGCACCCACAGGGGTTTTTGTGGATTACAGCTCTCTGCTCCTACAACAGGCAGTGTTTGGCCATGGTTTAGCTTCCAGTGCTTGTTGCAGCTGATGGCTGTGATCCCTCCACATTGCATAGGGGATGGAAATCAATCTCTTCTCACAAGGCACTGTGAAATCATTGGGGTAGCATATGCACTGCTGACTTCATGGAAAGGTCATTCTGCTCTGCCAGGGGATGGGGAAGCACAAGTCTCTTGCCCCCACTGCTCTCAAGATGTTGGGCATGAGCATGAGCTGGTGGCACATGGTCATTTTGGGAAGAATCCACTATCATTTAATACAAATAAAGAGGCTGAATCCCCACTGAACTCAAAGCTCTGTGTAGCCCCTTGACCAGCAAACTGGGATGAGTGGAGGTGGCTGGTCATAGTATCATAGAATGTTAATGGGTTGGGATGGTGCTTAGAGATCATCCAGCCCCAACCCCCTGCCCTGGGCAGGGACACCTCCCACCAGAACAGGTTGCTCAAGGCTTTATCCAACCTGGCTGTGAA
>NW_008688435.1:4757-7421 GCF_000695815.1 Acanthisitta chloris
GCCCCTTCAGCTCCTGGCAGGTGCTCTGAGGTCTCCACACAACCTTCTCTTCTCCAGGCTGAACAGCCCCAACTCTCTCAGCCTGTCCCCACAGGGAAGGTGCTCCAATCCCCTCATCAGTTTTGTGGCCTCCTCTGGCCTTGCTCCAACAGTTCCATGTCCTTCTGCTGTTGGGGACACCAGAACTGTGTGCAGCACTCCAGGTGATTCTCAGCAGAGCAAAGCAGAGGGGGAGAATCCCCTCCCTCACCTGCTGCCACACTCCTGTTGCTTCATCCCAGGGCTGGGTTTGTTTCCAGGCTGTGAGCTCACACTGAGCTCATGGGGAGTTTGTCACCAATCATCACTTCCCAAGTCCTTCTCCCAGGGCTGCTCTCAGTGACTTTTCCCCCAGCCTATATGTGCCTGGGACTGCCCTGACCCAGGGGTAGGACCTTGCATTTGGCTTTGTTTGTCACTGGCCACTGAGTGCCACCCTGGTGCACCCAGGTCTGTGAGCTGTGCCTGGGGAATGCTGCTCCTGCTCCCTCTCCCTCCCATCTCCAGGCCACCTCATGCAGAGGGGAAGCTGCACTGGTCCACACAGAGCCAGACTCATGCCATGGGGCAACCAAGCCCAGTGATCTCTGCCACGATGACTTCCAGTGATGGGAAGCCCATCTGGCTCCCTGCTCATCCCACCACCAAGTGCTCCACTGCAAAACTGGGACCAGCACCACTGCAACTGGGTACATGGGAAAGGACAGGGTGTCCCAGCACCCTCTGGGTCCCTGGGGGCCAGCAGGGAGCCGGGGGTGATGTGCCTGGCTGGCTGACACCCCCACACCGCCCTGTGTCAGCTGTGCCCATTGCCTGGGCACCCCTGGGCAATCCATCTGCTGAACACGCCACAGGCCATTAGCTTTAACTAGAGGGAGTTGCAGGGAGAATCATTAAAGGAAAAGTTCACAATGCAATTAATAAAGCACCTCATTAGGTCTCTTTCCCAGCTCCTGCAGACCTGGTGCTCTTGTTCCCCATAAGTATTCATCCCTTTTCCTCTTAGGAGGCAGCAGATGGCTGGAGATGGCACTGGCAGGGGCAACTCTTGTGCCTGGATGGTATTTATCCTGTGTCCCCCAGCCCTAGGTCCTGCAGAACAGCTCTCCAGGCCTAGGACACAGAGAAGGGTGAACAAGATGCAAATCCATCACTAGGAGGTTGCAGAGGACATCTGATGCAGACACAGGACCCATCACCTGCTCTGCTTTCCTGTGAGGAGCCAAGAGCCTCTCCAGGGGTGCTGGCACTTTGATTTTTCACTCCTGGGGCTTCATTGCAACCAAGATTGGACTCTTTATCCCCTCTGGATCTCTGCACTCCTCCACATGCTCAGGAGAGCCCTGGCAGGCAGTGCCAGTGTGCCAGGCAAGGGGTTTCACCACCCTCCAGGGACCAGAGGGAGTCCAAAAGGAGTCCAAGGGCTGCACTTGGGGATTTGCCACCCAGAGCTTCCTATAGCAGCACATGGATATCTCTTGTGTTGGCTTCTGCCTCTTCAGAGGGTGTGGAAGGGTGAGACCAGGCTGTTCCTGGCTGGAGCTGGTGGCCATGAGCAGGGCTGTGTTGCCACCCTTGGTCATCACCAGGCACAGAAGCTGCTGTCAGAACCTCATTTGGCATCTCTCAGTTCTCTCAGGCACACAAGGTCCCTTGTGCTTTCCTGTGCCAGCACCCAGGGGCAGCTGTGCTGCTCCCAGAGCCTAGGACCCACTCCCAGAAGTGTCTGTGCAGCAGCCCAGGGGGACACCACTTGGAAGGGCCACAGAAGGAGAAGTGCCAGGAGCTGTTGTCATTCCTGACTGCTCTTTTTGCTTCCAGCTGCTGTCTCACATCATTGACTCTTTCTAGGTTTCCTTTACCCTTGAAAAACCTCCAAGGTCTTGGCACCCACTGGCAGGGAGGGTGTCCTCAGAGCAATCAGGGGGCTGTGCTGTGCCCCAGCAGCCAAATTCCAAGGGGAAGAGGTTTGTGGAGCAGCATCCAAGTCCCAGCAGAGATGCCATGGCAGGGAAGCAGCACTGAGGTGGGGCTGGAGGCTTCAGAAGCAACCACTGCCCATGGCAGTGACAGGACACCAGAGGTGCTGGGAAATTGTGGCAACCCTGGATAGTGGAGCATCTCTGTGGGATTCAGGGCTGGATTCAGTGCTGCCCTTCCCTGCAGGCAGTGTGTGAAGCCAATAAGGGATTATGACTCCATCAGAGCAGGGAAACATCCTGAGGGAGGCATGGAGGTGTCCTTTCCCTGGACAGGGCTGGAGACACTAGTAAAAGCTGTGAGACTACTGGTGATGGATCCCTGGGGGAAAGGGAAGCAGGAAATGCCAATTCCTTGCATCTCTCTCCATCTGCAGGACCAGAGGGACAGAGGCAGGACCCAATGTGATGCTGTATTATAGTTTCATAGTATGTTAAGGGGTTGGAATGGAGCTCAGATCGTCCAGCCCTAACCCCCTGCCCTGGGCAGGGACACCTCCCACCAGAACAGGTTGCTCAAGGCTTTAGCCAACCTGGATTTGAACACTGCCAGGGTTGGGGCAGCCACAGCCTCCCTGGGCAACCTGGGACAGTGTTTCACCACCCTCGCAGCAAAAATCTTCTGCCTGATATCTCATCTAAATTT
>NW_008688436.1:0-11340 GCF_000695815.1 Acanthisitta chloris
AGCAGCTGGGACGGGTGTTTCAAAGGTACCGGATTCTTTTGTATTTCCTGGAGCCGAGCAGTTGTGTGGGAGAAAGAAACAATAAATGACCTAGACCGTGCCTAGTGGAGATCACTTGTCACTGCCAGAGCATGGGTGTGCCTGCGCTTTGCGAAGAGCTGCGGCTCGTAACAGATTTGTCTGACATCCCTGCTCTTCGCAGCCTTGCACTCCGTTTTGAGAGAAACTCCAAAATACTTTCTTTGTCCGCAGTCCCACACAGGGTCTGTTCTCAAAAAACCCCACAACCTTCCCCACTTCCAAAAGTTTGTAAGCAAATATTTCAAGCTATCCAATTTAAACACGGCCCACAGGATTGTGAAAAACCTGTTGGGAAGAATCTGGGATCTTTTCTCACTTCTTTTGCCTCCCAGCAGGATGAGCTGTGCCTAAGCCACCCCTGGGCAGATGTTGAGCTAGAAAATGTGATGGAGTTACATGTACTCAGACCTGATTTTCCTGGCATTATTGCTCACGTCACTGGCTTTGCTTCAGTCTTCAGGATCTCACGGCTAGTCTGGCAGCACCCGAGCAGCTTGTGCCAGAGCCTGGTTCCCTTGAAGGAAGCTGCTGCACTGTAGGTACACAGTGTCCTGGGGCTCTTTGCTGAAGGGTATTGAAGACTGAGAAATACTCGGCCTTCAATGAACTCGTGGCCTACAGCTTCTTGCTCTGAGGATAAGCAGCTGCCTGCTATGTGGGTCAAGGATATTACATGCAAGAACAACCTTTTTCCATGCAGAGTTGGTTTTTTTATTTTCTTTTTTTTTTGTCTCCCTCCCGCTTTCAGACTGTGGGGCTCAGACTAATATAGTACAGTAATACAAACTCCCAAGGGCACTGCAGTCCCACGCTTTGCAGGCTACTCACAAGAAATTGTGAGAGGAGTGGGTTGGTGGGGGTGCTCTTGCAGTGAAGACATAATCAGCTCAAGGTTGGTGAAGGCAGATGCTGTCTGTCATCCATATCTCCTCTTTTCTTCTTTTTTACCCTGGAGCCTTCAGGTTCCTGCACTGATCTCACCTTCACCTTCACTAATCTTCTCCTGTGGCAGCACAGTGTCAAAAAAGGGCTGTTTCCTTGCAGGCTGTAAAACCAGGTGTGCCTGAAGTCTTTTAACATGAGAACAAGAAAGGTGGGGAATTCAGAGAAACAGAAGTTAGAACTAGTTTTTGTGGAAGACAAAATTACTTCTCCAGTTTTCTTCCCCCTGCAGGATCAATTTTCAACTTCTGCAGTTCAGCTTGTGAAAGGGAAGAAAACAAAATAGGAGCATTATTCTTGGAGTACCTGCATCTTTGAGAGCTGCTGCAGAAGACCCACTTTTCTCCCCTCTCCTAGTGAAGTGTTTGAGGGTGAATAAATGGAATTGAAGCATCAGGTAGGACAGTGGCAAGGCCTGGGTCTCTGCTGGGGTTGGCCAGATCCAGGAGGTTAACCCACAGCAGAGACCTGCTGTGACCAGCTGCCAGCAGAGGTGGGCCAGCAGAAGACACAGGACAGAGGACAGGGAGCTCCAGCATAGGCAGGTGGTGGCTGGGGATGCCCTGTCCAGGAGGATGTGCCTGAGACTGTTTAAGAGAGGTAAAATGGGTTTGGCCTTGCTCATCATGGGTTGGGAACAGCTGCTGCCTTGTGGTGCAAGTGATGTCCTGATGTCCCTTTGGGACAGTGGTGTGTCCTTGCCAGATGAGCAAGTGGAACTTTTCTGCTGTTATGTCCATAGGACTGCCCATACACTGCTCCAAAAGGGGCTTGAATCTTGGGGTGCTGGAATCAAGGAATCTGCACCTCCTTCACTGCCAGGAGCATGAAAGGATCAGTTGGATCCATGAACGCTTCTTTCTTCATTGCCCACACACCTCTCTGTGTCCACAGAGCTGCAACTGGGTGGCTGCCACCGCACCCCAGAGATGCTGAAACCCTGCAGTTACCAAAGGAGGGGCAGAAAGGCATATCTGTGCATGATCATGCACGGTTAGCCAGACCGGCTTGGGCTGAAGAACCAGCTAGTAGTCCCTGTTGACCTGGTGGCAGAGCAGTGCCAAGAGCACAGCAAACACACAGTGGTGTTTTCCTCAACACGTCTCCTGGCATCCGGAATGCTGCGAGTGCTCAAGCCAGAGGTTAGGTTAGAGTGACTAATAGCTGTGTGCTCATACAGATTTTTCTGGTGTGAAGTAATCTGATTCTGGCACTCACAGCATCCTGAAGTAGGGAGATCCACAGTTTATCCACATGCTATAGGAGAGCAACATCTCCTGTTGCCCTCCCATGGCTGATTTAATTTACTCCCCTTATTTCCAAAGAGGAAATTAAAAAAATGCTCACTGTTTATCCAGGAATTTTACACTTCTCTTCTTCCGTTTCAGCCTACTGCTTTTAGACTCTCAGAGGTTAGCAACCTGCTCCTGCAATCAGCTGCCAGTCACCCCCTTCCCAGGACCTGGCCCTCTGAAAAAATATCCAGCCTTCATTTACGACAACCAACAGTTCCTTTTGCTTCATTTCTTCTCTCCTTGTAGGCTTCTGACTCTTGAGTGGGATTAGTCAACATAATCTGTAAGAAGGTGAAGCAGCTCCTCTCAGAGCTGGAGTTTAACCCCTGCAAGAAAGTTGTCCAGCAGCTTGGGCAAGAGGTAGTGTCACATGGGAGCGATTCCTTTAGCCCCTGCAAGAAAATTGCATGTTTCAACCAAGTTGTTCACTCAGTGACACTTCTATTGTTCACTTTGTAGTCATTTCTGCCTGTGGGAGATGATTGTCCTCCTCCCTGCCTGTGCTCCAGGGCTCTGTCAGTGGGAGGGCTGTTTGCTCCCAAATCTCCTTCAAGCTGGAGTGTCTGAGTTACTGCAATCAGTTTGAACACATGGTTTGTGCCAGCTTTGTGGACTCTGTTCTGGAGCAGATTAGGGAGTGTTCATGTGTTTTCTCCACCAGCAGAGTGGAGGAGGAGCTGACCTATAAGGGTACCATGACTTGCACATGGAATTTGCCTTGCCACCAACTCTATTACTCCTTGTGTACCTGCCGTCTGTTGCATGGTAGCTTGATTAAGAAGGAAAAACTGAAGAGATCATAGCATTGGGGTCCCTCAGAGGTGGGGAGGACAGTTTTGGAGATCCCTAAGATTGCTGAAGACACATTAAGCATGTAGTTTGAGGCTCCAAAAACCTTTCTATACAAATGAGGGAGTGGAAACTTACTTCTAGTAGTGCCTGTGCTGCAGCAACCTAAGTCCAAACAGCTTTGCATTAAAAAATAAGAAAAAAAAAAGGAAAATTTAAGTGAGTAAAATTACTCCTGTGGTTGTTTTACACAGCTGAATGAAGATAATTTTATTGGCAATTGTGAGTGATTACAGTATTATCTGCCATCAAAAAAGTTATTGTTTTGAGTGCTAAAGGAATTAATGATACATAAAACTGTGCTTGGATTGAGTGCATTCATCAGCAGAAATGCCTCATGCTGGCACTACTGCACTGTAATTACTCTGTTTGCTCAGAGGAAGAGAGCAGGAGATGGGGGCTGTTGTGGGTACTGCCAGATTTACATACACTTATATACTGAGCAGCTCTGGTGCTCAGGCAGTGGGAAGCAGAGCCAGGGCAGCAAAGCTGATGAGTGGGGAAACAAGTCTCACCCCTTCTTTTTCTTTATTGTGCATTACAGAGAGAATAATGGGGGTCATCTCTGTGTTTAAAACTTTACAGGGCGAAGCCAGTATGGAGAAGATGGTTAAATGCTCCTCAGAATATCAAGGGACTAGTCCAGGCTTTGTAGGATGCTGCCTCATCGTGTGGTGAATTGCTAAAACTGATCCTGGGGTCACAAGGCAGTTATTGCCCAGCCCTAGGAGACTAATGATGGTGGTGGGAATGGTAGAGGTGTGTCCCCAAGTGACATATGCTTGTGCCCTGAGCTTCAAGTGAGCCCACTGTGCTGCCACATCAGTGGGGCAGTGAGCACGGGTAAATCTAAGTGGGGTTGGGGTAAGGAATCTAGAAGAAATGCTCCCCAGCTTGCCCCACACCCTGAGGCCCCTCAGGGGAGGCATGATACTGGGGGGATATTTACTGACTGGGGCATTGCAGGAAAGGCTGTTGCAGGGGGTGTGAGCAGAGCAACAGATACATGATACAAAGGTTTTGGAGGGGCTTTTAAAGGAAGGGTGGTGGATTGCATCCCCATTATGGAGCCCCTGTGCCCTCTCCAGTGGTGGGCCCATGCTCTGCTCAAGTAGGGAAGCTAAAGCTTCCGAGATCTCCATCTCCTTGTGCACGGCTGCCTTCTGAGCTGAACCTTGAGCTCCCCAATAAAGGGGAGCATAGAGCCTTTCCAGCCCAGGGGGAACACCAGGTGAGCATTACTTGCTGCTCCAAGGAGATGTCGCTGCTGGATGCAGTTGGTGTTTCGGGTGTAGCCACCAGAGAGCAGGATTGAGCTGCTGGCCTGGCAGCAATCTCCTGCTCGGAGGCTTTTGCATCCTGAACTCCTTGTGCTATGCTCTGAACTTGGAAGGAGTGCTGTACGAAGCAGAAAGCCCTTTTCGGGCTCTTTGGGTGATGGGACAGCTCGAGCTTTTGTGGGGAGCAGTGCATTGATTTCAGGCAGTTTTAGGTGCTCTTATAAAATGCTGTGAGTTCTGCTGTTGGTCTATCTGGGCCAGGTGTTTTTTGCTAAGGAGGATATCGCAGCAGGCCTTGATCCTGAAAACTGTCAGAGCCCACAAAACCTGCAGCTCTGCTGCTGCCAGGATTTGTTGCCATGTCCAGGACTGTGCCTCAAGCCTGGCAGACTGCCTGCCCTTTTGAATATAATCATAGTATCATTTAGGTTGGAAAAGACCTCTAAGACTGAGTTCAGCCATTAACCCAGGACTGCCAAGTTCACCACTGAATCATGTCCCCAAGTGCCACATCTACACATTTGTTAAATACCTCTGGGGTTGTCTCAACCACTTCCCTGGGCAGCCTGTTCCAGTGCTCGACATTGAAAAGAATGGAATGTTAGCAAGGGCATCTCCACTGCCTCTAAAAGCACATTGCAGGGAGGGGGGAAACAGGTGGTAATATTTGTGTTTGAAGCCCTGCGGGCCAGGTTCTGAGGCTAACAGGGGTAGCCTCAAGTTTAATCCTGACAGTCTTCACCCAAAGTGATGTTATTCCATAGAGTGTGGTCAAGATTTAAGTGGGATGCTGGCTTATAGTGGGGTCCTGAGCCCTCATGCATCTCTGAATGTGACTGGCCAACTACCTTGGCCACTGGCATTGTGGTTTTCCTTGCCTGGAAAAAATCCTTTTCTTTTCTTTTCTTTTCTTTTCTTTTCTTTTCTTTTCTTTTCTTTTCTTTTCTTTTCTTTTCTTTTCTTTTCTTTTCTTTTCTTTTCTTTTCTTTTCTTTTCTTTTCTTTTCTTTTCTTTTCTTTTCTTTTCTTTTCTTTTCTTTTCTTTTCTTTTCTTTTCTTTTCTTTTCTTTTCTTTTCTTTTCTTTTCTTTTCTTTTCTTTTCTTTTCTTTTCTTTTCTTTTCTTTTCTTTTCTTTTCTTTTCTTTTCTTTTCTTTTCTTTTCTTTTCTTTTCTTTTCTTTTCTTTTCTTTTCTTTTCTTTTCTTTTCTTTTCTTTTCTTTTCTTTTCTTTTCTTTTCTTTTCTTTTCTTTTCTTTTCTTTTCTTTTCTTTTTCCTCCTCTCCTCTCCTCGAGATTCCTGCTTTCTGAACAGGCCAGGAGAGGGAGACAGACAGCCAGTTACCGCACAGATCAGATTTCCAGCTCCCCCTGTATGCTGTGGAATAGGAGCTAACACACTTTAGATACACACGTTGATATTCCCAGTGGGAAGGTCTGATCTGTGCAGGCCTCCGGGTGACCTGCAATTTACATTTACACAAGCAGGGTGGGCGTCGGGCAGGAGGGAAAACTGAGGCATGGAGCAAGACTATGACTTGTGGGAACTAATTGGTGGCATCCTTCATCTTGATGACCTCCTAGGTCCTATTTCAGGTGGTAATTTCTCTGTGTTTATCAGTGTAAATATCCCTGTAGTCTAAGGCGAGTCCTCAGGTGGCCTATTGGGGTCCCATGGGGGCCCTATGGGGGGTGTCATCTTTATAGGGACACACAGTGCATCATACCATTGGTACCTGCCCGGTCCATGCTGAGTGTCCCTACAGTGTCTTGTACAACCAGCAGCTGGTCCCAGGTTCAGATCCCCCAATGGAGAAGTGGTGTGGATCCCCATCCATGCCCAGCTGTTGTTGGTGAGTTTACCCCAGTGCTGTGGAGGTTGGAGGGGCAGGGACATGCTTAGGCAGTGGCAGGGAGGCCCCTGCTGACTCCTGCCATGTCATCTTCCTGGAGTGATTGGAAAGCCACAAAGCATTGTGTCCAGTGCTCACAGCAAACAAGTCAATTGATTAATTGGTCCCTCCCATTGCCTGTGTCTTCCCTTACCCTCTCATCTCTCCAGGGCCAGCACCACCGAAGGACTGGTGAGATCACCCCTGTGCTGAAAATAAATAAATAAATAACCAAATAAAAATGCTGACGTGGAGAAGTCAATCAGCTTTGTGTGGCCTTGTAATATCTCATTTTATCCATGCCACGCTTTATTAAATTCTCATAAACCTGTCAATGAGGACAGATACCATTTCAGTTTACCCCATTAGTTCTACACAATGACATCGAGGGAGAGGAAGATGGGGAGGTGGGGGGGGAGGCACTCGGTGTGGAGAAAAGAGGAATGAATTTAAAGAAAGGAAAAAAAAGAGAGACCCAGAGCCAAAACTCGGCTTTGTGACAATAATGTAATAACATCAGCACTTAGGGAAAGTAATTGAATTAAGTGGCTTTTGTTAATGGTTTTAAGATTTAGAAATGTAAATAATAGTTAGGACTCTTTAATGGGACTCTGCTTTAGGTAACTGCATCCCTAAGAATAAGAAATGCTTTGCTGTTTAAAATGATGACAGATAGTTTTGTTACTCCTCCGGTTTCATGCCTGCAAAGCATATTTTGCAGTTTTAAAGCCGTGTGTGTTTATCATCTTTCCTTTCTAACCTCAGACGGAGCTTAATTCAGGAGTATTTGCATGAACCCTTCTTAGCCAGTCCCTATCAGTTATTTGCACCGCCAGGAATAAAGTATTATTTCTCCCGAGCTGCTTTGGAGAACTTCCTGACTGCAGGGTTACTCTGCTCGGAAGCCTCCCGTCTATTTACATGTTCATTAAAGGCAGGCAGCAGCGAGGCTCTCTGCGGCAGGGCCGGACTCGGCTCCCGGAGTAACACCACTGGGACCAGTGACGTTACACCGGGCTTAGGCCAGTGGGGATGGAGAATCCAGCCGACAGGTAGGATGAGCCAGGCGATTTAGAAATGACTTTCATGGGAACTCGTTCTGCTTAAAATATTATTGGATTTTCATTTAGGAACCTATCAAAGTGCAAGAATAAAGTCTGAGCTGCCTAACCCACATAGGTCTAAACAAACAGTCCTCCCTTCTGCTCTGCGATCTGACGGCTCACGGATTGGAAAAGGTCCTTCGGTAAGGCATGGGCTGAGTCTCAGAGAAACCCACTGTGCCAGGCAGAATAGGGGGCTTTGCATTTATTCAGGCTGAAAATCTTCCCCTTTGCAGGATGCTGCTATCCCCGCTTGTCCCCTTAACTCTGCCTGCAGCTGCGTGGGCAGTAGCAGCACAGGGACCTGCAGCTCTGTTCCCATCATGCAGGGAGGCAAAAGCTCTCCCATGGCTTTTCCTCCAGTCCCACAGCAAGTGAGCAGCTCTGCATGCATGGGGTTTGTCTGACACATCCTTTGGGGAGCTACCTTCTGGCTTGCTTCACCCATGACCTTCAGTGATCTCTGCGAATGATGGCTTTGGCTCTGCTTCTGTGGCTGGAGGTCTTGCCTCATAGCTGCCAGCTGCTTCCCATCCAGTGGGATCTCAGGACCTACACAGCCTCAAACACTTTCCTCCATCACCCTCATAAGCCTTCTCCCATCACCTTCCCAAGCCTTTCCCCATCACCTTCATAAGCTTGCCTGGAAAGAGCCTAAAAGCCCCAAGCCCAAGCCAAACTGAGCTCAGCTCATGTGGGCAAAAATAAAAGGTTCAAGTAGCACATTTCCTACAGGAATACAGCTGTATTGCTGTAAAGGGAAGCTGGGGTAGAACAGAGGGGCTTGCTTCTTCCCTTATGGGAAAATAAAATAAGAACAGAAAGAACATTGCTATTAAACCAACAAGACCTACACTATTCACCCTGCATTAGAAAAAAACCCCAACCACCATTATAATGATCAAATTCTTAAAACCAGTCCCTAACTTAGCAATTTCCCTCTGGCAGATCCCATTTTTTATGACCATGCCACCGTGGCACAGGCTGTGGCAGAGGGAGAGGAAGCTGCAGGCTGGGGTCCTGCCCTGGGGTCTCCTGTGGCTGTGTGCAAGGTGCAGAAACAGAATCGGTGGCTTTCCTTCCTCTGCAAACAAGTGGGATTCTGACTTCCTCTCTGGAAGGATGGGACAACTGTGGCTGTAGTTTGTGGCTCTGCTTTGCAAGTTGGGATGCTCACTAATGCGGCAAGATAACAACTGGAAAGAGATTTACACAGCCGTATAGACAGGGAAGGCTATTTAATGCTTGGAGTGCCATTAAATAATTGCCATGGTAAGGCCCAGGTGATGTTATTTTCTGCAGACAAAAAGCATGTTATTTTTCATTAGCTGCAAAAAGGCTGTTGGTGGCAAAACTTACCAACAGGTCTGTAGCATGACACAACATGAGCAGATAGAAACAGTATCATAAAAATAACTGAAATCCACTGAGGGCTGTCTTGAACTGCCTTTTTAAAGTGCATCAGGTAAGGCAATAAAGGAAAGGGATGACCCTGATTGAAGAAATGGTGCTGATGCACGGGGAAGCACATATGCATTGAATGGGAGATGTGAGCACTCCTAATCTGCTCAAACTGTGTGTGGATGGAAGCCTGACCCTGGCTGCAGCATTTTCTCCAATCAAGACTAAATTGAAGGGTTTTTTGGTGGGACTGTCCCAGTACTGTCTTCACCAACAAGGTCCTTGCCCAGCCAGGAGCCTGTTAGAAGCAGAAAAGGAAAGAACAACCCTGTGAGCCAAAGATATCAGACTCCAGATGATTTACATGGAGTATGAGGGGCACCAGAAGGGCAGCCAGCCCAGAAAATGAGATTATAAACTATCATCCTCTGCTGCACGCTGGGATGTGGCTACAGGGTGGCCTTCTGGCATCATTTGGGGAGGCAGCCACGGTCTAGTGTTGAAAGCAGAAGGCTTTTGTCTCCTCAGATTGGAAAATCCTCCGTCCTGAGGAGTGTCTGGAATACATGTGCTTTCTGCCTTCCCTCCAGCAGCCCATTCCTGACCCCTTGTGCAGTGCCTGACACCTTTAGAGGCCACGGGAACATCCTAACTAGTCACTGCCACACCTTGCTGTTCCCATGGTGTAGTCTGGAGATGTTTGTGAAGTCAATATGTGAGTGGTAGTCTGGTGTACTGAGATGTGGAAGAGAAGAAGCTCTTCCAGGTGGCCAGGTCCTACAGAATGTAGTACCTGAGTTGGACACACTCCTGTAGTTGAGCTAGCTGCTCTGGGACTGGTGGTACCTGCAGGGTATTGTCCTGAAGTAAACATTGCCTCCTTTCGGGAAAGGAGCAGAGAAAAGAACATGGAAAGGGGGTACAGTAACCCTAATGTGGATGCACCAAGGCCCTTAAACTGATTTAGGGTTCAAGTCAGGCCAGTGTTGTATCTTAGACAAAAAAATGCAAAATATCACTTCTCACATGAGTGTGAAACCTGCTGGTACAGGCTTGGGTGTTCAATGCTCTTTACCTCTGTGATTGGAACCCATAGGAGGGGAAAAGCATCATGAAAAGGAGGCCTCAGAGGAGGCAGAACCCAGTGTTTAATCTGTGCTGGTATGGAGGTGGTTAATAAGATAATCTCTGGACCCTCTAACACAAAGAGAAAGTGAGTTTTCTGATCCATAAAGGATCAGTCTGCAGGAAGCCCCATCAGACTCCTCAGCGTGAAATTACACCACAGCAGGGGGGTACAGTCCTGCTACTGTACAACATTAGAGAGATGAATTAGGACTTGACATTCATGTGCTTAATATGCCTATTCCTGGCATTATCCCACAAGGACCAGTCACCGCCAAGGACTTACGGTCACCGGGTCTGGGAAGGTATTTAGGGTCGCTCATTTGCTCTCTTCCAGAGCCAGGCTATCAGGCTTCCCCATCCAATCTCCCGGCATCAGGAGCAGGGGGGAGTGCAGCCCAGCTCTTCTATCTCGCAGCAATCTGGTCCAGTGACTAACCACTGGGTGCAGCCTTGTTGCTCAAATAAATCACAGCGATCCTCTGGACTGATGAGTGTGGAACGAAGGAAAAAACCACAATGCACATAAAATCATGACTTTGTCCTCAAGAAGCTGAGAAAGGGGGAAAGAGCCAACCCTAAAGTATGTCTCTCACATGCTAGCAAAAATAAATATTTACTGGAAAGGAAAGCCTCAGCAGATCTATATGAGATATTATTCAAACTGGGTTTGCCTCTCCAGTGTTAAACTGGTTGGAGGTGTGCCTTGGACAAACATGAGCACACTGAGCTACTTTACTAAACAAGCTTTGCCAAGAAGCCAGAGACTTTCCAAGCCCCAGGTCTGGGCTGTGTGAAAATTCCCGCCTGTTTGAACTCTGAGCCAGGACAGAGTGCTTTTGGTTTGCTTTCTATCCATGAAATATTTTGCTGAGAACAAAATTTTAGGGGGAGGGGGAGAACCTACTCCAAATTCTGGAAGAAATAAAAAGAAAAATGTTGGCTAAAAGGCTAAATAGTTTTTGAACTGATCATTTTCCAAGAAAAAAAAAATCCAAATTTTTCAATTTTTTTTAGAAAGTAACTGTCCTGCAGGAAATTCCTGATTTCATGGACACACTGCACTTCTGGCAAGAACACTTGTGATCAAACTGATTGAAAAGCCATTTAATTGGAACTGTTTTCAGAATGAGCTAAAATTTGGCAAAGCTAATAGAGGGAAGCATGGACAGACCCAAGAGAAATAAATGTAAAGCAGATCCTCCCAGAAGCTGATTTTGCAATAATCTGGCATGGAGAAAGGGCAAGAGCCTTCCTGGCATGAGGACATCCTTGTGCCTGTGATCACATTGTGTGGCACGTGGGCATTTTGCAGCCCACAAATCCTACTACTCCAACTTTCCTCTTCAACTGTTTTCTCTGCAAAGAGGGAAGCAG
>NW_008688436.1:11354-15323 GCF_000695815.1 Acanthisitta chloris
GTGCTCAGCCTGAGCACACTGAGCATGAACATGCAGGATCCATTGTGAGCCTGACCATACGAAAGCATCTCTTGTGCTGGACACAGAGAACACCCAAACTTGTAACCCAGTTCTACAGCAGTTTGAATATAGACACTACTACAGCAGTTTGAATATAGACACTATTACTTGCCCTGCTTGAGGATGGATAAAACAGAGAGATCGCTAGACAAAATTCAAGGAAAATAAGTGAATTAGAACTCTAAGACATAAAGCTGCAGTATCAATGCCCCTTGACTGGTTTCTCCTGCTCTCTCTTAAAATCATGGTAACCCATGGGGATGGAGATGAGGATTTCTATGGGCTCTTTTTGCCTTAGGCACAGACTTTGTGGGAATATATTTCTACTTAAATGTAAATCAGAGCTAACATTGCCATGGGTGAAATCGAATAACAGTGTATACCCAGATATCTTTACTCTTTTCCATGTGATGGAAGTTTTGGTGCTGGGCTCATACATCCTGACATCTAGACAGGCATTGACTTACTTCTTGGACATACAGAGCAGACTCTGGTAAATGCAGTTGCCATCAGACAAACAACACATGGAGTTAATGCTTGAGGTGGCTGGATACCCCGTCTCTATGGACAGGATTAGGTCCCCTGGTTGTTTCCTCTGCCTAGTGGCACCATCTAGGTTAGTGATATGTGGTCACTACTTCATCTCCCAAATCTTCAACAAACTGGTCCTCAAGTCCAAATAAACACTTTCAGGATGATACAGAAAGGCACCTTGAATGCTTAAAACTGCACAACATTTTGGTTGTCCCATTGTCCAGACAACGCAGACACAAAATGTTCCCAAACCCATTCTGTTGATTTGAAATAAATCCTAAGAAAAACATCCCTAAGTAAACCAATGTGTGAAGGCTGATGGAGCACTTTGCACCTAAGTGATAAATTCCCATTCTCCAAGGGAGTGGCAATTTTTTTTAGTGTGCTTGGCTTTGTCTCCTATGAAATCAGAAGTCTCCTGCTGAGGGTTGGGTTTCATGTCTGGGTCACAGTTTCTACAGAAAGGAATTTTCATTATGGTCTTGGAAACACTTAAGCCTCCCTGTGCAACTGATCTAGCTGAGCTTTTCATAACCAGCGGGACCATGGATGCCATCAGCAATCAGGGGTGAAATCTCAAGCAATCTGAGAAGGAGGTATGAGCCTCAGGATGAGACGGGATCTCATAGCAAGATTAACATGGACTATGAGAGTAATTAACCACAGTAATTGTTTGCTGAAGGTGAGGTGGGGGTACCTCCTTTTTGGCAGACTTTAGACTGGAGGATGGATTCCCTGTTTCAAGGGGGTGTCAATTCACCAAAGTCCTTTGGCTTAGGATGTGCATGCAGGGTGACAGACTAGATTATGAAGCTGAAACAGAGGTTTGGCAACTAGTCTAGCAATAGCTGAGTCCTCAGGCCACACAAAGTGTGAGAAGTAAATAACTATTCCCAACATATCAAATGTCGTGGGAGAGAGAGAGTATCCCAAAGAGATATGAGACCTAGGAACCGCTCACAGGGCATAAAGCCCTAGATATACTCTGATCAGCAAAATTCAAAGGTTACATTTCTAAGCCCGGGTCTTGCCCTGTGTTCTGAGGACATAGTGAAGGAATTAGTTCCTCTTCTGTAACAGTAGGTATGTATCTGAAAATCCCCTTGCTTTCTTCTCTCCAGATTGCACAACATCAATAATCTTAATTCTTTATGGATTCTGTTTTCCAGTTATTATTTTCCTCTGGACTCTCTCTAGCTAATATGCATCTTGAACTGGTGCTCAAAACCAGCTACGTTTCTCCAACTGAGGTTTAACCAGAGATGAGTAGAGAGGAGATGCATCCTCATCTCCTATGGACTCTATCAGGTTCATCTATGGATGTGAAAGTACCTCATGGGTGTTGTATGGCTTAAATCAAGCAGTTACACCAAAAATGTGTGACAGCAGTTGTGTAGGCTGAAAATGGAACACTCTTTTGTGATTTTTAACTTCTTGTTGAATGTAATGGAAGTGTGGAATGTATCTCCTCCCCACATGCAACTTTTCCTGCATAGGTGAGATGCCAAAACCACAAAATGAGTTAAAAGAAAGAAAATAACTATTGTAAGGTAGACCTTGTTATCATTGTGCTATATTCAAAGGTCTTCTGCATTGAATAAAACTAGCTTTGACATATAATGCAAGGGAAAAGAACTGAAAGGACTTCATCGAAGCTCATACCCTGATAATGGGTGATGATCCTTCTCAGTCCAGCTGGGCTGAGGTTTGGGGTAAATCTGACAAGCTGTGAATCCAGAGCATCAATGAACATACAAGGATATTCAGCCTCCTTTGACAAACAGGAAAACCAGAACTAAGAATGTGCAGACTTTTCTCCAAACCACATGTAATTGGGGCAGTGGAGACCACAGCAGTGAGCCAGGCATCTTTGACTTGCTCAAGGTCAAGGCTGTCCCGTTTCTTAACTGAAAGTTAATCCTTTAGTGTGGGTGGTGGGAGCTCTATTTTTAGATCTCTCTAGTCTTTTGTAACTGATCAGATTTTTTACCTCCTGGAAGCTGCTACAGTCTCAGAGAGCTCCTCTTGCAACAGATTTCATTTTATTTTATTTTTAAGAATAAAACTGCTTTTTAAACATCTGGGAACTGAGGAGTGTGGTTGGGTGGTGTTAGGGCATCTCTGAGCTAGAAAGGGCTGGGAAGAAAGGGATGATGGAGTTTCTGAGAATACACCTGTAAACTAGGATCAACAGGAAAGATGGTGATCCCACGGTAGCTAGTAAGGGGATGCTTTTGCACTGCTGGGAATAACTTAGCTCTCTCAATTTTCTGATCTCTTTAATGACCCAGTTCTTCTGTGTCTTGTTGTAAGGCAGTTCCTCTTGAATCACAGTATTTACAGCAATAATTTGGGTTAGAGGGGATCTTCAGAGGACATCTAGTCCATACATCACCTTGCTCATACTAGATGGCACGTGCACTTGGGGTTGGTAGGAGATCCTCCTTCTTCATTGGCTGCACAGTAGGCAGAAAGTAGGTCTCTGATTTCTAGAGGACTGAAGTGAGACAGGAGGGATAGACTGGCATTGTTCTCAGAATCCCACCTTTTCCTTTGTCCCAGAGGTGTAGCGCATGGTGCTGGTTTAGTTACACATTCCGAGAAGACTCACAGTTGTGTGACAAATACAAATGCTCTTCATGGGCTCAGATGGAGGCTCCTTCCATACTGGAGTTGGTAACCCATGTTGGAAGCTCTTCAGGACAGGCCATGGGATTGTATCTTTGAGTGCTGAAGGCTCCTGCTTCTGATGGGGATTACAGGGAGCTCCCAAATGATGTTTGCTCATTTAATTTCTACACCAGACATCTCACATGCTGCTGTCTCCCCGTTTCTGCTTCCTACCAGGAAAATGTCCTTTCCTTCTCCCATCTCCATTTAGGTGATGCACCTCTCTGAGGAAAGGGTGGTTTTTACACACAATGGCAATGTACAGAGCTTTGCATCACCCAAGCTTTTATATTCCCAAGGAAAAAAAAGCCTCAAGCAGAATAAAATGTAAATCCTAAAAATAGCTGCTGAGCAGGTTTGTGGGGCCGCTCTGCAGAGAGCCAGAGAGGCAGCCCTGAGGAATGCAACCAGGGCATGGGGAGAGACAGCCCTTTCCACCAGCTCCCACCTGCCCCTCTTTCCCCTACTGTGTGAACCTACTGTAGATTTCTTGAATTTCCCTTTGATGTTTATCTCCCCCCAGTAATTCTATTTGGGGGATTTGCTAAAGCGACGGTTAGAAGAATACAGCCTGGAATAGGGTGGCCGAAGGGCGAAAGAATGTTAGAAACAGGATTAAGATCATATTCTACAAGCGGTTGTCAGTCACTGAATAGGGCTAAAGTTTCTTATCGGGCCAGGGTGCCAGAGTGCCTTTGGATTCTT
>NW_008688436.1:15420-19544 GCF_000695815.1 Acanthisitta chloris
TCATGTCCCTGAATGGGGAGGTGAGCTCTTGTGAGCTTTGCCCGATGGCACAGAATCTGGGAGAGGGGGTCAGGGGATTGCTGTGGGTGTGGTGGGCAGGCAACACAGTTGCTTGGGAAAAAATATTAAAAAGAAGCATTGCTGGTTAGAGCTGAAATTGCCGGAGGATTTTTAGGCGCAAACCTCTGTGTTAAGGGAAGAGTATTTCCTTTTGAAAGTCCCAAGTTCAGTTTCTTGATTTTTAATTTTTTTATTTTTTTTTTGCATGAGATTTCATGGCTTTTGCTGGGCATTTTACTTGTTGTTTTTTCTTTTCCCCATTTTCTTTTTTTAACATGAGATTGGCATTCTGGTGGGAACTTAATGGGAAATATTTGGGGCTTGCTTCTGAATGTTTCAGATGATAGGAAACAGAAGTTCCAGAAAGGCTGAAGAATTTTGAAATAAGGAAGGGTGAAAAACAGAAAGTGTATTTTGAAAACCAAAAGTGTATTCTGAAAACCAAGAAGCAAAAATAGTTGCGAAAGAGAAAAAATTTTGGAAACTTTTGAAGCTACTTTCATATAAAACAAAAATACGAACACACTGAGCTTGCCTGGGCAATAGAATCAAGTAATATTAAATTCCCCTGTGTGCTCATTTCAGAAAGCTAAGGGCATGCAGGCTTCTGATGTTTCCACCTGTAAGATGCTTTTGTCTTTTTGACAGGCTAGGACCTTATAACAGAGAAGATTTTGAAGAGGCCAATGTCCTCACTTTTCCCAGTCTGCAACATGACAGGTCGACCCATGTGAGCCCTCTTTGTTGTGTATGTTCCAGTGGAAAAGAAGTATTTCTGGTAAAATACTCACATACTTTTAGGGAAATCTGGGTTTCCTTTGACTATGTGGGTGTGGAATGTTTTTCACTTGTTCTGCACAAAGCAAACAGAAACCTTGCCACCATTTCTGGTTTGTGTTGGAAAAGGAAGCCCTACAGGTAATATCATTTCTGGGCTGCTCAAAATAGCTGAGGAAAGGAACAAATTAGCTTTTTGGATCATTACTACCTGTAGCTATTCTATAATGAGGGATTGTGTTTTTCTATAACCTCTGCCTGATTTAAAGAACCAGGAAAACTTTGTCAAGAGACTCATTGATGAACAAGGACTTCGCAGAAGCTGTAGAAATCCAGCAATAGGAACTGTTTGCCCAGAGTTTGCACTGTTTGGGGAATGAGGGGGGTGAAAGCCAAAGACATTAAAACCCAGGTCCTGGAGATTTGTGAATATGAAAGTATCTCTGCTTTTAAATGAGTTTCTCCCTTGTGGTTTACAGAAATTTGACAGCCAAATACCAAAGTCAAGGAGTGTTTTATCTAAATGACAAAATCCATTCATTATTTTAGAAACTCAAGAGTAAATTTCTTGGTGCTTGTGGTTGGCAACACTGTGAAGTTTGAGCGAAACAAAGACTGAGTGACATTACCATATCCAAAAGCAATAAGGTTCAGGAAAGTTAAATAGCCCACAGAAAATGATGTAAAATAAATTAGATTTTTAAAATTCCTCTGTTTTTCATAGTCCTTAACAAATAATGCTTTCAAGTCAAACTGCAAGGCTACATTTTGTAGTTCTTATTGATTTCAATTGTAACTTTGTCTAAATAAAATGTGCCCGCTTTTTCTTTGACTCTTTAAATCCATCATCCCTTGCTATTACTCCTAGACTTTGTCACGTCACTCACCGCTACAATCAGCCCTTGCATGCTGTAAAGGCTCCTGCCCTGAGGACCTGACAAAGTGCTATATTTTTGCACTTAAAACTCGTGCTTCCAATAATCCTTAGTCATTTAAAGTACCAGAATATGAACAACCACTCCTCATTCATGGGTAACTCAATGAGACAGGGTTATGGAGGGAGAAAAGGGCATCACAAGGGCTGTTTAGGCAAAAAGTGCTCTGTGGTCAATGTCCACATGTATCACTTGGATATTTGTTCTCCCATTCTGCTCCTGGGTCAGTGTTTTTTATATAACTCAAGGGTTTATACAAATGAAAACAAGATGAATAGATTATGCCAGTTAAAGACAGTGTTATTAGCTTCCTCACACAGCTGAGGAACTCAGAGAACCATCAAAGCCATGTCAAGAAACTGCAGTAACTCCATCGAGGTGAGCCAGGAATGGTCCTTCCTCAGCAAACTGCTCCTCAAGAACATCTGAGAGCAGTGAGCCTGCTCCTTCCCTCTGTTTTGTGTTTGTCTGTGGTTGTACCAACTTCTCCTGAACACTCACTTCTGAGTGTAAGTGGGAGACATTGGGGTCAGCTTTCTGAGGAGTTTCCCATATTTAGGAAATTTTTTCTTGCTTTTGGCAGTCAAATGAATGCAAAGCAGGGCTACACTTGACAGTACTAGGTTAATAGTTGGACTCAATGATCTTAGAGGTCTTTTCCAACCTAAATGATTCTATGGTTCTAGATCTGGCTTCTTAATACTCATAATCCCAATTTTACAGTAATGCCTCCACTTTGTGCAAAGGCAGCTTCATGTCCAGTCCCAATCTGTGACTCAAGGAGGTAAAGCAATATCAAGTATTTCCTATAACACCTAATAACCTATATAATCTGTTTGGCCCTTTTAATCATCTGCCTTTTTAACTGAGCTTGAGACACCATAAAACAAGAGGAAAAACCTTTTCAAGAATCACTGGGAGAAGGACTATTACCCCAAATCCATAAAAGAAAAGAAGAGTGGTGGGAAATTTACCTCATACATTTATGATGCAACTGTCAGCCCTTAGCTCCTGTTCGCTTTGGCGCTGCCAGCACAGTGCAAAATGCTCTTTGTCACACCACTCAATGTCATCACTAGACTCAAACAAGTAGAAACCTAAATACTGAGTTTCTTTCCCCATGATACTGGCCTGTACCATGGCTATCTAAAGCCATACTAAGGCTGTTGTGCTCAGTGGTGGCTATGAGCAGCAGCAAACAGCTTGCCAGCCCCGGGTGACAGTCAAAGGGACAGCTGGGAGTCTGCGAGGGGGACAGGCAACTCTAAACACATGCTTAAACACGGCACTATTTGCCCAATAATCAGTAACATCGAGAGGGCGACATTAAACAAAATAATAAATCGTGTGCTGGGCTTCAAATTGGATCCCCTTTTTTATTTGATTTTGCTAGGATTTATTCCATTTGACAAACCATGCTGTTTAGAATACAATAGTGGCATAATCACAGCCTGGGGCCCTCATTCTTCAAGATAATGGGATACTTATTCATCTAAGGCAGGTACAAGTCTGTCCTTGGATTTCATTTTACAAGATTACTTGTATTTCTGTCTCATTTGCAATAGGTGATATCTGTCAGAAAGCAATTTTCACCCAATTTGGGGTTCTTAATATTTTGTCTTTAAACTCTTTTTTGTTGATTTTCCCTCCCCCTACCACTTGACACGCATTTGGCAAGCAACCTATGGGCAAGCTAATTTCCCCCCCCCGCCTTTTAAACAAATAAATAAATAAAGAGCATCCCCAGCCCTGTTTACATAGCTCAACGATTTATTAGTTAAGCGTGACAGCACAGGAATTTTTCAATGTACAAGGCATCCTGGCTGGTGTGTGTTCCACTTCATCCTCAAGAAGAAGAGAGTGGCGCTTGCTTTTGTTTGTCCTGACAGTCTGAAAGGTCAGAGATAGGAGCCCCTCGTGCCCCCAGAGATGTGCCAAAAAATTATGTTCTAAAGGCCAACTGGAAGGGTTGAGCTGAGGTCCTGATTCAAGCTTCAAGAGCTTAAACCTCGATATTTTTTCAAGTGAAGATGAATGGAAAGCAAGTTGTTTGGGGTATTTTTTGGCAGAGATTTTTCCAAGTATTGTTGGAAAACGTAAAGGAAAAAAAAAGGTCCACCAGCAGGCTCTGCTGAGCACTAAAACAAAATATTTGGGTTTTTTTTCAGTTACAAATGAAGTGAAATGGGGAAAATATGTGATTGTAGATTTGTACCTAAAAAGCATTTAGATAAAATTATAGCTATTTGGAGTTTCATTCCTTCAGATTCTCTATGCGAAAAGCTCTTCTCCTTTCTTTCCTTTCCCATTCTCTTGCTTACCTTGCCTCCCTCTGCTTCTTTGGTGTTCAGC
>NW_008688436.1:19560-27152 GCF_000695815.1 Acanthisitta chloris
TGCAACAGCTATATCTTAGTTGATGCTTTTCTTTCCCCTCTTCCCTCTCATCCTTGCTGAAAGCTGTGGGACCGTGGGCAGATGTGAAGCCCTCTCCCATCATCGACTTGTGTGCTGAGACCTGATGCAGACATGACACATTCCTGCAGGTAACACAGACCTGAAAACATCCTGGGAGGTGGAGGGACTTAAAAACACAGGTGGAAGCAAAGCAAACAAACAAAATCGGAGAAATGGGGCTGAAATCAAAAGCACATCTCTTGTCTCTCTTTGTTTAAGCTGGTTAGAGGAGCTGTGTGCAAAGAGGAATTACTGTGAATCAACTCAGACACCTTTCTTTTCTCTGTGGGTGTCTCCAAAGGCAAAACTAATTCACTTCTTCTGCTTTATCAGGTCTCCCCTCCATTGTTCCCCACTAATGTAATTTTTTTGTCTTACTTCAGAAACATTCCTGCCTGAGTAATCATCTCCAGCACAGAGAGCAAGGAGAGGAAATTAAGATGTTATTGAGGGTTTGAGAGATATCTCATGTTTCAGAGTGGCTCAGAAGGTGTCTTTTTTCTCCTTTAAGGTGCCTGTTATGAGGAGGTGAGGCAAATATCTTGGGTGGCTTGGCTAGGGTGGGAGGGCTGGGTTGGAGCAGGGCTGGTCTTCAGGAAGCTGTGATATCTCTCCCTTGACACAGCAATAAATATGTCCTTCATTCCACATGCAGGTCTCTTGGGGAAAGAATTTCATCTTTGGTGGTCTCAACAGGGCAATCACAAGAAGTTTTTACTAGGTGGTTCCCAATTTTACTATGGGAAGAAAGGAGGGTGGATGACATGAGGTATCAGGTGAAATTTTTTTTGCTGACATGAGGCAAAACTGAAGCTGACACAAAACTTTTGAGTAGGTTTTTTTTTTTTTTACCTTCAACAACCTCAAGCTGTAGGGAGCTAAGCTGCTTCCACCAGACGAGAGATTTATCTTGTCATAGGAAAGTTCATTTTTTAACTAAAGAATGAGTTTGCACACATGAAGATCCATCAGCAAAGGTTTTTCCAGGATAACACAGTGTATTTCAGCTTTTCCCACATGTTTCCCAGGGCAGCTGTGGAGACCTGCACGGAGATTTTAAGCCTACTTCAGATCTACTTTGTGTTTCTCTGCTTCTTTTCATGGTAGTATTGGAGACATAGTCTTCTGTCCCCAGGCCACAGCCACCAAACCACTGAGATGAACACTTGGCTTAACTCACAGAGCCTTTATGATGCTCATGACTATTAATTGACTCCATAAGATATAAATAATGGGGAAATTAGCATAAATATTGCTAATTTTGGATTAAACTGTGCTTGCAGCTGCTTTTGCAGTAAGGAGTGATGTAAAGCTTACTGTACAAAAATGAGAGCTAGAAAGTCAGTCTGGGAATAGAATGTGTCTCATCTGAGCTTCCTGATGGTGGTGAGACCCCATGGGTCACCTCATAGGCATCTTTCCATATGTAAGAGCTCCAGTCAGATTCCATCCCCCTGTCCAATACTATGTAATATTTCGCCTCCTAATGTCCTGTGGAAAGGAATTTCCCCACCTAAGGATGTCCTCTGTAAATGGGACATCTCTGGTTTGCTCTGCAGGTGATGGCATGACCTTGGGCTTGTTCATTCAGTGCCCTTGTTCTTCTCATTGCTAGAGGAACAGCCCTACAGTTTGGGGAGGCTTCATAACCTTCACGTGAGCAGTGCTGGGAACTGGACAGCCACAGTGTGTGGTGGAGTGGAAAACAGTGCTGCACAGACAGTGTCACCAACACGGAGCACTTTATGTGAGTTTACATCATTTCAGTCATGTCCCAGAGTGGACCAGTCATTGTGTGATGTGTTTTTCCACTACAAAGCCTATAAAAAAACACAAGGAGGAAGTCTGATCTCTAGGGAGATGAAAAATCCTGCCAACATCACCTTTTATAGGAGGTTTAGTTATGTTGAAATAAGCTTGCACTGCTGTGTATCAGTTTACCCATGTGTTTTCTTGTGGATGTGGTGCAGTCCAACACTGATATTTTGCCTTACTAATGCAGAGAGAATGTGTGTGAAAGAAAGCCAAGCTGAAGGAAATACATACCTTGCTGGTGGACTGGATATGCCTTTTGCCTCTGTGTGTGAGTGAATTAACTTTCCTTTAGGTCCCTGCATTCCCTGCTCAGCACTTGTTGGGAAGGTGATTTGGCAAGCCCTGTAGAGTGGATGCTGCTGGAAACTCAAAGACGTGTGAGCATGGCCTCTGGTTTAGTAGCTTCCAAGAGAAGTAAAGCTGAGAAATGGACTTGGCTTGTCCCAGAACTGCCCTGCCGCCAGCAGGAAAACAACTTGGGGTTCAGATTTGTGAAAGAGAAGCAGGATTAGGTCTACAAGGATGCAATACAGTCACTCCACCCCTCGTCTTGCAACATGGATATGAGTCTGGGACTAATTACAGGTCTTGGCTGAACTTGGTGAATCAGGGCTTGGAGAAGACTATTTGCACTGACATCTGTTGATGGCTGTGGAAGTCAGACAGTTAAACACCTTCCAGGCTCTGTGTTTAATCTAGTGAGCCTAGTGTAGGTGAGATGCAATCCTACCACTTCTGCACTTGGACACTATCCTGCCACTCCAGGAATGAAAATATTTTGCTCCATCAACTGCAAAAGGCAAAGGATGGACTGCAGTCTGACAGTGGGGAGGCTGGGCTTCATCCTACTGGGATTCATGGTCACCTGCAGATGCTGGTCTGACTGTCTCTGGCAGTGGGAGAGACCAGAGGAACAGTGCTGAAGAATTTCTGGGGGCTGAGCTAAAAGGCAGCTTTCATCCAAAAAGGGGCTACAAATCATGAAGACACTGAGTAAAATGTAAGCAAAAGCCTCAAGTGATATACAGACAAAAGCTGCAGGTATTTAAGCCACTTAGGCATTATTAATAGATAGGTTTCTCTGACATGTGCCTTGCAGCAGGTTAAAATAAAAAGACCAGCATGGTCCCTGCTGGACTTGCAGCTCCTGGAAACAGAACCAACCCCAGTGTGTAATAGGATCTTCACTGCTGTTCCTGGGCTTGCATAACATTATGGTGACTTTGCATAGATTTTTGCCCTTAATGCAAATAGGAAAATGATTTTCTAATCAGGTAAGATAAGGCTGAAACATGATAGATAGGGTTGGGCTTGTTAATGAAATACAAAGTAGCCTGTAGCTCCATAAACTATTCTTAAAAATAATGCAATGTTAAAAAAAAATTGGTTTCTTTGGCTACCAGTGATGTGAGAGAGCCTTGATGCAAATCTTTGTAATGAGTGCATTTCGATGAGCATTTGAAAAATATATATGTATTTATTTGCATTGATATGTTTATATGGCTTTACATATCAACTTAGTCAGGAAAAATTGAATAAAATGTCTCAGGTCTGGGAAATGAGAAGAGATTATGAAAAGCAGATTTAATATAGCACCGTTTTTTGATGTTTGTGGCACATTTCATCATATTGCCAGAGACACCCAATTACACAGCTTGCAGAGTAATCAGCAAATGGGGGATCCGAAGGAGAATATTAACTGTGGTCTTTTTTTTCCCCTTCCTCCTCCTCCTTCTTTAGCAAATATTATGTTATGCTTTATGGAAATGGATCAAAATGCCACATGTGCAGTTAATACTGAGCTCTGGAGCTCTTTCAAATCTTATTTTTCCCCTCACATTGTATTTTTCTGGAACAAACCTCCTGATAACTTTAGGACATGGTCTTCAGGGCCAAAGCATCACCTTAAACTTCCTGCAAGTTTGGGTTCCAGTTTTAGCAGGTGGTTGACTTTACATCATCCACTTTGTGTGAGGGGAAAATTGTCTTATTAATTGCAGATATTCAAGGCAAGGATGTGATCATAATTCATCCATTCGTTTCCCTCTTAGTGGAGAGGAATTGACTGAGTTATTTGGTGGCCTTGAAGGTCACGGAGACTCCTTATCCACATTATTTTTAATTTTCTAAACAAACCTGTAACAGCAATGAAACTAGAGATCTAGTCATTAAAATTCCCATTATTGTGGAAAAAAAAATTGGCAATGGTTGCAGTTTAGGACAATTGTGGTTGGCTGATATTTTGGGTGCATGTGATCAAACAGTCTTTGAAGGCACTGATGGATCCAGGTCAAAAACATTAGCACTAAAAATATTGCAGGCAGGGTTGTTCCATCTCTGCCCACATTTCCACTGTTCTGGTTCTCTGCCTCATTTAAGAAAAAGCCACTTTTCTTGAGAATGTCAGAAAAGTTATAAATCATTATTACAAATGCACTTGCATTTCCTTCCAGATGACTTTTTCCCTACTATGTTTTTTCCTCTACAATGTTTCTACAGTTGGAAAAAGAAATTAGGATATCGTATTGGGGGATTACATTCTGAAATGAAATAATTTAATTCTTTTTCAACAGCTTCATTCTCAGATGACTTCAGGAAAATATCAATATACTCAGAAAAATTTTTTTTTTCCATCAGCTTGATCAGGCATCAAATTGGGCCTGTAGTCAAGATGGAAAGTCCTTGACATCATTAGCAACTTCTTGCCCAAGCAGCAGTTTCATCATCTAGGGGATGTTCAAACCAATCCCGAGGGAACAGCAAGGTAGAAGAACAAGCTTTGTAGAAGCTTCTCTGCCATTTTCTGGAGCAAAGCCCACCATGACTAGACCTAGAAAAGAGGACAGGTCTTCCATCACAAGAACAGAAACATCCCTAAAATTGCATGAAAGCCCAGTCATTTGAGAATGGTCAAGTTTATCCTGCACCACTGTCTTTAAAGATGTGCTCCCTGGTCAGGTCTTTCCCATCATCACCTCATAAGATATGCATTTGTTTCCTGGTTTGTGCTGGAAGGTGACAAGGGAGTAGAGCCCCTGTGCTTGCCTTACACAAGGTGCTGCAGCCATTGCTTTAGTCTTGTGGCCAAGGGGGACTTTTCACCTGCCACCCCAGCTGGAGATGGTGACCCTAAGAGCAAGAAGCTGCTATTCTGCAACTTTTTGTGCAGCCTTTTCCGTGTGGGCCCAGCCTCAGGTAGTGGTTAATGAATGATTTGCAAAATAAATTTTCCTTGATTTTTTTTCCTTTTTTTTTATTAGCGGAGTATGAAAACAGGCAATAATTTTACAGAAAGCAGGACTGGCACAATCGGTACATAGCATCATGCTGCAGCTTTTCAGAAATGAATATAAACTCTTTTTTTTCTTCTTCTTTTACCTACCAGAATAAATAAATATGATACACATTTGAGTTCCTCAATAGTGAATTCTAAAGCACAAGGTCTTACACTACAGCTCAATTTTACAGCGATCTGTACAGTATATTACTTTGATTTCCTTTGTGTTCTTTAAAAGCCTTTGTTCCTTTGCAAGATGGGTTTGACACACAAACACGTATACACTTTGGAGCTAACTGTACACCTTGGGTCAGAACCTGGGAAAAAAGAATAAATTGATTGCCTCATGGCATGAGAAAATAAACCAGAAAGTTATTTTCCATCGCACAGACCCACCTAAAGTTCTGCTGTATGAGATGTCCCTGCTCAATTGCCAGAGCAGTTAGAAAAGGCTTTGACCATTCATAGGGCACCAAATGCATCATTCAACTTGCTATGGGTTTAATGTGCATCTTAGACGGGTTTTGCAGAGGACTTCTAACTTGGAACCAAAACTATCAATATAATTGTATGTTTTTGTTAGTAAATGACAAATCGTATATTCTTTACAAATTAATTTGGGGGCTAAATGTTGTCCTTAGCTGTGGCATTGCTCCACTGGAATAAGAGCAATTATTCCACTCTGGCATCACAGCAGTGATGAGAGTCTTTATGCAGTGTCTGGGTGTTACCCTAAAAATCACAGCAGGTTCCTCTGAAACCAGTAAGACCACAGGACCTTGGGCATACCCTGAACTTTGCATGAGGCACTGAGTTCATGCTTAGTGTTGGCAGTAGTGAGAGACTTCATTAATGGGAGACGCACATACACAGGGGAGGGGACATTGGCACCTCAGCTTTTGCTTGTCTTCCCCAGGCAGTCCAAGGAAGCCTGGGACAATGTGGATGCTGCTATCTGTGCAGCTGGGAACCAAACAGTGAGTCTGCAAAGCCTGTGGAAAACAGGGAACGTTAATCATTACTGGGCTGTTTTGTAACGTGGTGGGAAAGTTGCAGTCACACATCAGAGAGGGGGATTTTTTTGTTTGTTTGTTCTTGCATTGCTGAAAATTTGTTGGTTTTTTTTTTTGGGTGTTGGTTTTTTGTTTATTTATTGTGCCAACCTTTCCTTATCCTTCCACTATGGATTTAGGCTGAGAGCAGACCTATGCTGAGAAATAGGGTTTTTTTCACTCAATAGAAAAAAATCAGATGTATTATGCTGCTCTAGAACAGATCATAAAAAATCAGCAAGGGGCACATGGAGGGCTAAGGAGGGAGGAAAAGAAAAATCAACACAGCTTGTATAAACCAGCAGGAAAGTTCTGTAATTGGCTTTCTTCAAGCTTAATTGAGTTATGTTTCATAGCTACTGTAATTAAAGTAATAGAATATGGTGGATTTGAATTTGCATTTCCTTTCTACAGAGGTTTATTTAATCCCTTACGTATGAACTCTTCAGAAATGTCCTGACACTCCTTGGAATTGTCATGTCAATGGAAGTACCACATGTGGCACACAGGCACAGAAGTAACTACAGTTCACTCCTCTGTGTCCACCCACTTGAGTGTTTCCTCAGCAAAGATGAGAATCTCTTCGGCTGGTTGCAGTGGCAACACAAACCTAAAGCTTGTTAAAATTCTTCATATGGTGAAATACCTAAATGAGACATGAGATGTGGGGGGGATCTGCTGGCTGATGGTTATTTTCATATTTGGGAGCATTTCCTACACAGCAAATGATGATTTTCTTGTGGAGAAAATACAAGAAAAAAACCCCTCTTTCTTAGTTTTCAT
Organism: Acanthisitta chloris; assembly: GCF_000695815.1. Lineage (NCBI taxonomy): Eukaryota > Metazoa > Chordata > Aves > Passeriformes > Acanthisittidae > Acanthisitta > Acanthisitta chloris. The sequence goes on from NW_008688436.1 coordinate 26,548, forward strand.
ATTCACCATCAAGGACATTTCCCCTTGTTAGCCAAAAAATAAAAAAGACAAAAGAAGGGAAAAAAGATGTTCCCTTTATTCCCCCCAGCACTGTTATTAGATATTTTCTCACTGGTAGCATTTAGCATTTCTCCTGCACTGTTTAAACACCTCCTTTTAAAATTTTTTTCTTATTAATACCTATCAGACTTATTTTGCAGAGTGGAAGAAATTTAACTGCAAACTCTTACCCTGAATATTGTGACTGGTTTTCTCCTGGGCCTTGATCCTGCAAGGACTGTACATAAAACCTTTAAAAATTTGATAAGTAGGGTTTGGAGCTGTAGCTGGTTCACCAAGGAGAGGCAAAGTAAGCAAAGCCATAGGAAGCAGAGGAAATCTCCAGATACATAACCTATTTCCAAATAGGAATTAGGGAGACTTTTTCCAGTCTCTCCATCACTGTTTTTAAAGGACTGGGCATATATTTTTCCTAGCCTCCATGCCATGCTCTGCATTTTTTTGGCATTCCTTTCATACATTAAAAAATCAACTTGATCATCTGCATTGCAGAACACAAAACATTGCTTCTGTTTTTATGTTTACCTCCCTGTATCTGAAACTGT
>NW_008688436.1:27182-29290 GCF_000695815.1 Acanthisitta chloris
CAGCATCCAGAGAAGATAGATAGCCTTTTTTTTCTTCCCTATAATAGTTTGTCTGTCTGGTGAGGTAGGATCTCTGGGTTACATTCCAAGCATTTCATGCCTGTGATGGAAGAAACTGCGTTATATCCAACTGCAATGTTTGTTAAAATGTGTCAGACCTCTGTCTGGACAGTAAGGGGAGGAGAACCTCAATCCGTTTTTATTCTGAGACTCCATCACTGACCTCATTTTCCTAAATAGCTGGGACTGGTGGAAGGAAAGGGAACAAGCAGACTTCACATAGCAAAACAGGGGAGATTCACAGGAGTTCTTCCCACCTGAAAAAACATTCAGGTTTGTAAAGTTCAAGGAGGAATTCCCTTTGGTCTTCCGACTATATACACAGGATTGATTTGGGTGGGGAGTTTCTCCCTATGCGTTGGGGAGGTTTTGTTTTTAGTCAGAAATAGCCCAAAAGCCCAAAGGCATTAAAACAATATGCAGGTAAGAGTCAGTGTGGACAGAAAATTCATTATTAAACTTTTGCATGTCAGGATCCTAAATTCTTCCTTTCTGTTATGATTCCAAATCAATTTTTGCTTTATGTGCCAGCTCACTCCCATCACAGATGTTTAAATTTGACCATCAGAAGACAAAACTCAAATTTTGCATAAAATACTTCAAGGGCTCATACATATTTAAGGAAATATTTTGGGTTTTGTTTATTTTTAAATTCTAGATATTTTTATCCTAACTCAGAAAAGGAGAAATAATCTCCAGGTATGAAATATTCACATACCCTAGTCCAGGACCAGCTGCATCTCAGCTCTGCTGCACCTCCAGAGGCAGGTGAGGATGACACCTAACATACCCCTATGGACTGATGGAGATCTGGACGTCTCCTCTAAATTTTCTTTCTGGGCTGTGTTGGCCTCATCCTGATGTTCATGAGAGGTACTTCATCTGGGACATTCCCATTAGCTGTTCCAAGCCTGCTGTGAGGATGTCAGCAATGACACAGGGGATGAAGAGGGTCAGGCACCGGGGCGGTCAAGACGTGAAGACAGTGACTGTTAAAATGAATTTTGGCACAGAGGCACAGAGAGGAATTTCCCTCCATGGCTCAGTGGGGAAAGTCTCATTTCCCTCTGGAGGATCATGGCAAATCTAGTGCTGGATCAAGTGAGCTTATCTCCTGCGCTCCCTGTCCTCACCTTGCAGAAGCAGGTCATAAATCCATGTGGACCTTCCTGTGGCAGATGCTATGGTATCCATCATAATCTATGGTAAGACTCTATCTGCCCTGATCTGAGCTGTTGTCATCCTTTCCAGCCCCACCAACAGAGATGAGATGTCTGTCTTACCTAGGATGGTATAAGAATGACTATGACCCTCTGTTCTCTGCCTGAAACACCCACTGTCATAAGCTGCAGTTTCATCTTTTATTACTTAAAGAAGAGCAGAAGTCCAGATCTGGCCTCATACCCAAATATCCCACTTTTTTGCTAGCACCAGGGGACAATGTCAGAAGAGATGTTAATTAAATTTGCATTTGCTCTGCTCTGGCAAAGCAACTCCATAGCTTACAAATGTGCAGAGGTTAGCAGGGGACAGAAAAATATAGGTAAATATAACCTTTCAAGGAAGGAGAAGAAAAATTAAAGCTTTGTTCTGGTGTCCTTGGTTTGGGTGACAGGCTACATAAAAATGAAAGCTGGGGCTTTCAAAGGATCTTTTTGGAGACAGTACATGTGCTTTGGTGGTTTTAATTTATTCAGAGTCCTTTGAAAGCTGCAGCCAAAAATCTGCTTCCTACAAATATATTTGGTTTTGGCAAAGTAAAGAACTCTGCTGGTCACAGGGGCTGATTTGACATAGTCGGGAAAACTAAAGCATGAGAGAAAAGCCCGAAAGTGAAGTGTTTGGCACAACAGAAATATTTAAGGGAGATGCTCCATTTTCCTTGAAAGCTGGTGCAGCTGATGAGCTATCCCCTGCAGAGGCCTGCACTTCCTACAACTGTATAAGGGATAAAACACTATTTCCCATCAAACCTGGCTATTCTTACATTTCCATTTGCAGGAGCTAGACGCTTTTTCAAGAGGCATTAGTGGAGTTGAAAACACTCT
>NW_008688436.1:29306-50331 GCF_000695815.1 Acanthisitta chloris
GACCTCTGACTCCTGCCCTGGTATGAAGCAAGGCAGGAATGAAAGGTGCCATGGATTGTGGGACTACACTTCATGGCTAAATCAAGTACAGATCAGCTGATCATCTGCAGAGAGATAGCACAGCTCTGCGCGGTCTCTTAGTGACAGACACAGTCAACACTCTTGGGATACAAATCTATCACCTGTCCCACAGTCAGCCTGGATTTTTTGGTCCTAGGCAATATTAGAGATTAGATCTGGATGTCATTCTTCCCTAATGTTCAGGATAATAGCAGTAGGTCCAAAGGATTTATTTGCTTTGGCAAAAAATTGAAGTGATTTAAGTTGGCAGAAACACCACCTAAGAGTGAATGATGGGTCATTCCAATGAAATAAGACAGAAACTGTTCAATGAAACAATGAAACAATTTTGAATCTGGTGAATTTTGGTTACTTGCAAACCCTGAATTTTTGGCAAGTTCATCTATTCCCTCTCAGCTTCAAAGAGAATATAAAGACCCTGCATACACCTGCTTTGCCTCCAGCAGTTCAGCAACTTTTGCTTATATATTTTCACTTTATAACTGATTTCTGAAGCTGCAGGGGAGGATAAAATTTGGTGATCAGAGATTTTACCTAGACACAGCTTGCATTAATCAAGTTTTTGTCAAAGAACCATATAATTCATGGTGTATGAACACACCAGGAGTTCATACAAAGTTTTTATTATTCTCTGTTGTTGAAGTCAGACCAAAATGCTCTCCAAAAAGAAAACCCCATCATTTGTAAATAGAGTTTATACTTCACTGAAGATCAAAAAGGATACAATCTAGATCAAAATTAATCCTGTAAATTTGGCTTTCATTTTTCTACCAGCCAGCAGCATTTGGCCAATATTTTGTTCTCTGTCTTTTAACAAGTGCTATTAAAATATAAACAAAAAATGCTTGCCTTATAGGAAGTGCTTAAACAGGAAATTCACCTTCAGATCCTTTCCTAGCTGTTATAAAATTACGTTTAGCAGAGAAGGAAGAATGGAGCAGAGAAGTGCACAATTGTTTTTCTTCCTCATAAACACCTTTAGGATGCTGACCCAAGAAGAGCAACTAGCTACCAGCTGAGATCAGGAGGATGGCTGATTTGTAACTCTGATACTAGCTACTAAAATTGAGAAGGAAAGGAGAATAAAAGCAAAAGAGGTCACAGTTCTGTAACACTGGTAACACACAGATGATGGGTGCTGTCAACATTATAAACTATATACAAGACAAAGCAGGACTATTTCTTTCCCCAAAGAATGCAACAACAACTAAAAAAGGTGAATATAACACAGCTGGCACCTTATTGCGGGGATGAGGACAGGGGTTCCTCCTGAACATTACAGGCTTAACTCATGACAGTCCAGAGGACAGTTCATCTGCCTAAACATGTATTCTCTCCCCCTTCCTCCTTAAATATTTAGTGAAGACCAGGCCAGTAGCAATGTCTGATGCAATTGTGGTGCTAATAAGATGTTTATAAATGCAAAGTTTTCCCCGGAAAGGAAGCATCTTACTCCAGGAAGAGATGGGGATGAGTGGGGATTCAAGGAGTGACATGTCTAGTGCCAACCTCTGGTGCATCTTCTCGTGGGCAATGGTAGCTCATCTGGCAGTCAGTTGGGTAGGGTGTCAAGCCCGAGGGATGCGGCATGCTGCTTTGCCCGGAGCCTTAGGTTCTCAATACTTGTCGTTTTACTGTTCAGGCTTGGAAGGGAGCTGGAGGCCTGCAGGATGGGTGAGGACCAGACCTGCTGAGCATGGGAGAGCGACTGGTAATACGACTGACAGTGCAGAGAGCTCAGTGGTGCCATGTTGACGTTCATGCCCAAGTAGGGCATGGCAGACGGTGTCCCCATTTCAAAAGAGGAGTAATGGACCAAGTTGTTGGTGGCTGCCATGTGCTGGCGGAACTGCTCCTGCAGGCGGAAGAGGCTCAGGGGTGAGGAGGAGTAGGAGTGAGTCTGAGCCAGGCCACTGCTGGATGAAGGCGTCACAGTCGCGCTGATAGGGGACTCTGTAGCAGGAACAGAGGGGGGGGGGTTATTTCAACAGGCTGGATACATGTGCTGATATGCAACCCAGTACAGTTTGGACAGCAGCATGGGCTTCTTTCTTGCACTGGAGGGCAAATGAGATGGGTTGTGTTAGCTCATGAGAGCTAAACATATTCCTGCTCCATACTTAGCTCCTTACAGTATAGAAATGGGGCTGAGCTCTTTCCTGTGGATTTTCTGCTGCTGCTGGGCATTGTTCTTTCCAAGACCTAACCTGTGCTCATGCTGCAATGGACACCATGCCCTCTGTGGGTACTGTTTAGTGCTGAGGACATGAAGACAAGTCTGGGCAGCCTACCTGTGAGAACCCACACCTTAGGGAATACAGGACTATACCCAACCACCAGCAACCCCAAACAAAATGCTGTCCCTCACCTGCTTTAGGGCTTGCTCTCTTGCAGTTCAAAGCCTTGCTGTCCGCACCAGGGCTCTTGTCCACTTTAGCCTCATCCAAGGTGCTCTTAAACTCCTCCTCTCTGTCAGTCTGGTCCTCAGGTGCTGACTCGCTGGCTGACTGCTCTGACAGGGTGAGGTTGAGGTCTGTGCCTACCTCGCTGGGGAGGCTCTGGACCTTTTCAGTGTCTGGGGTGGTAGCCTGAGTCTCCAGCACAGGTGGTTCTGTCTTTCCCTCACTGTGGCTCCCTTCACAGTCCTTCTGCTTCTGCAGCTGCTCTTTCTGCAGGCTGCGCTGCTTCTTCCGGAATTTGGCTCTCCGGTTCTTGAACCAAACCTTCAGTGCCACAAACAGTAATGGGGAAAACTGGTGAGAATCCTGCTTAGTGTCATATATAGCAACATTCAGCCTGGGAGCTTCAGGGCAATCCCAAGTAATGAGGTCCTGCAAGCTCACTGTGCCCAAATATCATTCCACTTTGTTAAACCTTAGAGCCCTACTGTTTTCAGTGCATCTACAAATAACATATCAAACATACTTATAAAAATCTAGGCTTTTTGTTGATTATTTAAGGCACTCCACTGGTGGTGGTTTTTGGTTTTAGCTTGTTTGGGTTTTTTCCTAAATTGGTTAGGCAGTTGTGTCCAACCAGAATGCTGGATGTAGTCAGAGCTGAGAACATTACATTGGTTTACAGTCTGCTAGTTTCTAAAACCATTTTGTTATCAGTGTACCAAAACTATGGTGGCAACAATCAAGGTAAGTCATTACAGGTGTAGACTGTTATCTGGGAACTGAATTTAGGGATGAAGGAGAAAATCCATACATTCTTTAACCTAAATCAGTAGACATGGGTTAGAAGAAATATATTTGCAAATCTTGCTAGTGTTGTTTGGTTAGTTGCATAAGGAAACAAACATTTCTTAGATCAAAATGTATTGACATGTATATAAAATAACTATTTTTTTCTACTACTTATTCACTTCACAGTGAAGAACTTCCTATTGGCCTTTAAAGCCCGACAATGCAAGAACCTCTCCACCAGCAGGTTATGTAGCACGTTGCACTAGCTGACACTAAAAAAGAACAAAAAAACCAAAAAAACCAAAACCAAACCTTGGCCTGAGATGTTACAAATACTGACAGTGGTGGAAAAGAGCAGCTGGAATTACTTGGGTCTCTACTCTTCTGAGAAAGCCAGAAAAGCCTTGCAAATAAATAAATAAGTAGACCTCTGTTGCTGTTTCTAAAATTTCCCCCAAAGAAATGTGAAAGAACAAATGAAAACCAGTGTACAGTTCAGAGAATCCTAAATTTAAAAAATGTGCATATGGATTAAAAGTTTCTACAACAGATGTATGACTTTGGATAATTTATTCTCCCTGCCCCCACTTCACTACCCCAAAATCTTTGGTTATACTGGAAGAATCTTAAAAGGTCAAGGAAGCTGATAACCCTCTGGGAAACTCACCATACTCTTTTAAACATTCCCACTCACACACCCACAAAACATCAATACCTGGACTCTGGCTTCAGGTAGGTTTGTGCACATAGCCAGCCGCTCTCTCATCACCACATCTGGGTAGTGAGTTTTCTGGAAGGTCTTCTCCAGTGCCTCCAGCTGTTGGGCTGTGAAGGCTGTGCGACTTCGCCTTTGTTTGCGGTGCTGGGATCCATAACGTGCCTCCAAAATGATGTCTTGAAATGTACAGCCGTTGGAAGACAAGAAAAGTGGCCAATTTAATTATTGGAATTTGTATGCTGACAGTCGAATAAAGCACTTGTTAACATCAGATGAAACTTCAAAACGTTTTTAGCTTTAGAGCTAATAAAACACATACATGCGTTTCGCTGGTGAATTGAGGAATCCACCATGGCAGGGGAGTTGGAATTAGACAACCTTTGAGGTCCCTTCCAACCCAAGCCGTTCTATGATTCTGTGATTCTAGCAATCTGTTCTGGAGAGGTAACCTCTTTCTATCAGAGTTGTGGAAACTGCTGAGGCTCGAAGCTAAATTTGGTTGCAATAAGCTAATCTGCTTTGACACCAGTAGGGCAGGACACACACATGTCCAGACCTCACCATGGCATCTTTCATTAAGAGACACAGTCAAAAACAATGTGGGGAGATTCACCATTGTACTTCCTTGTGTCTTGTATGTAGCTCACTGTAGTCTTCGAGGCATGATACTGGAGAGCTGTTCTGGGCTGCAGTTCAGCAAAACATTTAAGCTCATGTGCTTATGAGCGTTTAGCTTGAAAGGATGTGCTTTACTGAGCGCAGGCACTCTCCAACATCTGGGGTGGACACACCAGCCAGGACTGCATCCAGCCCCACTGATTGCAAGCCCAGAGCTCATGTGCTGAGCTCTTTCCAGTAGAGTACCTACTCACAAGGTCTGACTTTGCAAACTGTGCTTGCAAAATTGAGGGCAGAGAAGGAATTCAGACAAGGGAAAATCTGAGGCCAACAGTAAAGGGCTTATTATTTTACCAGAGGCGTTATTATTGCACAACAGTTAGTGGGAGTAGAAAGATCTTAAATCAATGAAAATAAGTTACTTGAAAATTAAAAAAACCCACCCTTTATTATGCAAGTTGGGACATGCTGTGCTACAGCCTTGGAATGAAACAGTCTGGCAGGAGGTTTGCTCTCAAAGAGGAAATGCAGAAAGAGCAGTGTCTGGTATCATTTTTAATTCTGTTAAGAATGTGACTTCCAATAGAAGGCAGGAATGAACACATGAGAAAACAACTGAACATGGAGAAAAGTTGACATTATCACCACACAGAGCCAGATGAAGGCTCTCGCTGCTGTTTATTTGCACTTTTGTCATGAGCATCATGGCATGAATCTAAACAATAAAACAAAACCTGCTGTCAGGCCAGCCCCAGCACCTCACAGCCAGGTTCCAAATACACTGGCTAACGAGCATAGCAAATCAGCTTTGCGCCACTCAAACATTCCTCTTCCAAACTTCCAGCTGTTTCATTCTAGGTCAGCATTCGCAGCGCCTTTCTAGGGGATTGCTGAAGCCATGTGGTTTTGGCAACCTGGCAAAGATGTGATCAGGCTAAAGGTCTTCGGCCAAATACAATATAGTGTTGGTTGCATACAAGGACTCTTGTGTTCAAGGTATCGGATCTCCTCTGTGAGTTCAAATGCTGGTGATAGCTGCCCCTTTGGAGGAAAAGGGATGGTCCTTGCTCACAGTGCAGCCAGGCAAGGAAAAGGGATGTTCCAGGTCAAGAAATAAAATTAGAGTTGCCCCAAATCATTTTACAAAACTAACATTTGTGTTTCAAGTACACAGAACGAGGAGAAAGGGCACTGGTTAAACACCCTACCTGTAGGCTGGAATATTCCTGAATTTCTAGAGGAGAGGTTAGACCTACCAGCTCCCCAGAGGCAGCAACTTATGCATTAGGTTTGGCCACTCCAACGAGAGCCAGCCAGCAATTATTTTAATGTTTTAACTATGTTTTCAGGCTTTGTGCGAGAAGAAGAATATAAATTGCAGGTGAGGCTTTGCAGTTACAATCAGAAACCTCTGTTTTCTGACTTAAGGTCATTTGCTTTTGTGCTGCTTTATTCTGACTGTCCCTGGAAGGCAAATGAGATCTATAACCTGCACTGAAAGATATTCAGAAGTAACAGAATGTGAGGCAGCTGCAAAGGAAACAGCTCGTAGGTATATAATGCCTACCCCGCCAATGATAAGCAGACAAGGGTACTGTGGGATTTAATTTGGAAAGTCTTCCAGGTGGGTTATTAATTTTAAAGATAAGAGGTCAGGAAACCAATTGAATCTCCCAGTCAGGAATATGAGAATAGCTTTTTTATTCTTTTTTTTTTTTTTTTGTGTTGACAGTACATCTTCCTCTGCTTTACTCTAGTTAGGGCCAAAGACATTAAGTCCTCCATGCTGTACTCTAAAAGGTACAGGTGATCACAAAAATCTTTCAAGAGATCCTTGCAACTAGGAGATGGGCACCTTGAAATCCAAGGTCTGCAAAGTACATTGCAGAATTCTGGACCATCTGCTCCCATCTGACCACCTACTGAAAGGGTGAGAAAAGGAAGGGATGTACTACTAGGGCAAGGAAAGTGAAAGTGCCCACTTGTCATCACTGCAGCCCAGCAGTAGAGCCAGGATTAGCATCCAGGTCTCCTGGATTCCACTTTGGCTCTTTATTGATGAGGACAGTGACACACTGCTCTGCCCTACGCCGCCCCAGAGATCCCACAAGCCACTGAGTGATCTGAGGACCCATGTTAAGAAGGTTATTACTATCAGCTGGATAAGGGAACATTGCTGGCATGAAGATTTGACAGTCAGCTGTGGTTCACTGATCCAAAGAGTCCAAGACCTTTACTACCATGCCTTTGTGAACTACCCACTTGGGAGGACTGTCCTGAAACTTCTGCATCCTTATTTTGGCTTAAGCCCATATCTATTAAATTTAACCCACTAAAGTTGTCTGGATAGATATTTTTTTCCATCCACTCTAGGCTGGAAGGAGTCAATCTACCTCTCTTTTTCTATTTTCTTAATTTTCAAATCAGACAACTAATATATCAGAAATCTAATCTAGAACAGATACATAATTTTACGATAGGGAAGATTATTCCATTCTGAGAAAGTTTCTATAATGACATCTATGGTAACTTTTTACTTTAGCTTCCATGTACTGTTTGTCAAGCCTGTTCTACCTCACTGCAATCAAGTCCAGACCAAAACAGTGGTGTTGCAGCAGTTGACAACTTGCATTGCAGGAGCCTTTGATTTCTCAGCCAGGTCTGGATGTTTTGTAGCAGGTTGAAATGTAGAGTAGATATATGTGCCCTACAATACCAAATATTCTTAGCTCTTCATCAATTATTCTGGGCAACTCCCCCTACCAAATCATAAAATACAATATGGACTTTGCACTTCCTCCTAATAACAGCATTGCTGCAGTGCTTTTGCACTCGAGGCTGAACAGCTCAGGTGCTCTGGAGCCACCACTCCTGTCCCGATGTCCCACCATCATCAGTGCTGTGCAAATAACACTGGCTGGGTAAAGTCATGTATGACTTGATTTCAGCCTAAAAAGGCTCCTCTATGGAAGGCAGCAGGATGTGTAGGAAACTATCACCCAAGCCAAGGTCTAGGATCCCCAGGAAGAAATAGGTCAAGGTGAAACCTAAATAGGATCCAAATGAAGATTGTTTGCCAGAGAGAAAGAATGATTTGTAGGACAGAAGTGGAAAATAGTTGCAAAAAGGGACAACATGAAAAAACAAGCTACGTCCTAGGATGGCAGGAGATGGCTGTTCGGGAATGCAAGACGTGGGCCCCTTGGTGACGAAATCCAATTCACTGCACGCTTGTGTTCATTGTGCTCTTATTTACTGAACAAGTAAAATTTTCAATTTTCTCTTCACTTGTAAAACATATTTCCGTGTCTTTTTATTCTCTCTTTTCAATCTCATATGGTGAGGCCATGTCACTTTTCACCCCTGGGCTCTCCAGCTGTCGGAGGCCAGTCGGCAGCAAGGTGCAGTGGTCCACTGACAGTGAACACGGAAGGGTAGGTGTGACCTGCACAGCTTGGCCATGTGGCCAGTATTGAGGAGCACACCATGTCAGTTGGCTACGTCACACTCCAACTCCCAAAGAAGAGTTTCACTCAATGCAAGCAACAATGGTTTTGGATTTTTGTGGGGTTTTTTTTATGGTTTTGGGTTTTGTTTATTTGTTTGTTTATTTGCTTTTCCCAGGGAAGAGCAAAAGCCATGAGTTGTTCTTACCAGCCAGTCTCTCTGCCAGAGTGAGGGCATGCACCGAGGGCCGGTAGTCGGGGGCGTGCTGGGCTTGCTGAGCTGCCTGCTGGTGGAGGTTGTACATGGCACTCAGAGAGTTCATGGCGTGGAGGGAGTAGCCGTTCACTCCATAGTGCTGCATGGTGACATAAACCTGAAAAACATCAGCCAGAGGAGAGAGGGGCTTAGGAACATGCTATTCCAGCGCCTTGGTGTCTCAGCAGAGCTTTGGAAATATTGAGCTCTGCTTCATGCAAGGCTCATTCCCAACCTGTCAGATCCAACAGGTTCTGAGACATGAATCAAAATACCTCCTGTATGCCTCAAGACACTAGTCTGGTTTCCAAGCTTAGAGCCCGACACCTGACGGTATCCCACTCATTATATGATGATAAAAAGATGGGAAATTGGTTTTTTTTACATATCAAATAAAATTTATCATATTGCTGTGACTTTTAATGAATTGAGCTAGCTCTATCCCAGGACTAGCTGGGATTTTGTCCCTAGCATTGCCTACAGTGGACTGTTCTGTTATCCCATTGCCATAATGTCAAATAAGCTTTCTTATTTGAACCCACTCAAGTATAATTTGTTTCCATTCATTTTTTTAAGGTTCTTCTTAAGAAAACACAAATGATACAAGAAAAAAAAAGGCATATGGTGTAAAAGAAAATAAATCTGTAATGTAATAGCACCAAAAAATATTATGGCTAAAGAGGGAATAAGGTTTGCAATAAATACTGACATTTCATAGCTCAATAGCAAGGAAATTATTTCAGAAAACTAATGGCTTCTTTTTCCTAGTGTAGGCTCTGCATGACACTTCAAACTCTTTTTCCTTACAGACCATCTGTAAAACTGAGCTAATATTGATCTCAAAAGCCGAGCGATGCTTCATTCATCCCTGTTGTAAATGACCAAGGACCTCCAGGATGCCGTTTCTGCAGTTTGTAAGACATCAGAAAGGAGGTTGTGAAACATTAGCCACAACATAAATTTTTTAAACCAACGTTTACATCAGCAAGTCGTTGGCTGGAAAGTCAGTGCAGTGAAAGTACTTTCAGAGAAAGAGGGTCAGCTGGACTAACTTAAGGAAAGCAGAAATCTTTTCTAGCCAGCCTTTTAGAAAACTATTTAAATACTGGAGGGAGGTGATGATTTTAGGAGAAACTAGATGCATTGAAAAAAGCAAAAATTTGGAAGAACTATTATCTGTTGTATTTTCTGTACTGAGAAAAGACCTTCAGTTTTGCCCACGGATGATTTGTATCATGGAAGACAGACACACGGTGAAAAGGGAGAGATAGAAATGAATTGGTCCCACTACCCCTCCTGCTCTGAACTCCTATTCTCTCCACTATGATGCAGAAAGCACAAACATGGAACAACCTCTTTTAACATCCAGAGACCAAGATGTAGTGCCTTGGAAAAGCAGCAGAATTTTATACTATAAGGTCTGGCAACAACCTGGGGCATCTTGTGGCTTCACCCTCACCGCTGCAGTGCCCAGGAACTGAGGAGGGAAGCTGAGCAACAGGAGTTTGGTCAAATGCTCTACCAGCTCAGGGATGACTCTTGTTGCTCTGGGATGGTTTTAGGGCTTTTTTTGACTGAGAGATTTTGGGTCATAAGTGGGTTCTGCTTTTGGGATTGTCTTCTCAAAGAAGCTTCAGTAACTATAAACTCCTAATTTGGGAATCTTGCACTCAGCCTCGTTCCTGTTTCCCCAAGCCCTTTTTGCTCTGCCACTGCATCATTTCAGTGCTGAGAGTGCTGATGGAGTGTGACAGATCCAGGTATAGTTACCACAGCCTAAAGCTATCTTCATCTCTTTGTGTCTACCTGTTCATCCACTCTGGATTCACTCTCCACTGTTCCAAGCTGAACTGTGAAAGTGGACATTTTTGGTTCATATGCCAATCTAAACACAAGAAAGCTGTCTCTCTGCTCTAATGGGGCTTAGAGAAGATCTAAGCAATACCAAAATTATTTGCTTAATGAAGTAATCATTGTGAGGGATCATGGTGAGGGACTTCACATGCCAGCAGGGTTTTGGCATTTGCATTTGTTTTCCCTACAAAAAAAAACAGTGAAATCTGTGATGTTGTTTTCCTGGACTGCACAGCTCTGCTGCTGGTGGCATGTGCTAAGGGACGGGAGCATGTCCCAGGGATATGTACCATGGATATGGCCACAGAGGACATCTCTCATCACCTGGGGAAGACCTGCAGGTTTCTGGCCCAGACACTACCCTGGATGGTTTCGGTGATGTCTGTGATGCAGCCTCACCCCATCCTTGTGATGTTGTTTTCCTGGACTGCACAGCTCTGCTGCTGGTGGCATGTGCTAAGGGACGGGAGCATGTCCCAGGGATATGTACCATGGATATGGCCACAGAGGACATCTCTCATCACCTGGGGAAGACCTGCAGGTTTCTGGCCCAGACACTACCCTGGATGGTTTCGGTGATGTCTGTGATGCAGCCTCACCCCATCCTTGGTGTGGTTCATTTCCAAAGAGCATGATCCCACCCCAGCCAGCAGCAGAGCAGTGCCAGCACACAGCAAGCTGTCTCGGTGGGCGGCAGTGCTCAGCCAGTCCTCGTCAGCAAGACCGCTGCAGCTGGAGAGCTGTTCCTTGCTTTTCCAGACAGGGGCAGGACTGACTTTTCCGGCCAACATAGGCAGCAAAACAGCAATTTGCAACTTCATTTTGCCTTCTCCCCTCCCACCCTCTAACTTGTGAACCAGCTGGCTGGTTCCACCAGCTTTGGCCAGCGGGGTGGAGGTCTCAAAGCTTATTAAGTTCCTGTGTGTTTCCATTTGAGGACACAGAACCTATTAACTGCCCTGGGCTGCTGCCAGACCTCTGTCCTTAATAGACGCTGGAGAATCCACACCGGGGCTCAGCCTTGCCAGGAGATACGTGGGAGGCCAAGTGTCTTTGACTCACAACTCACAGAAATGCCTGTTTTTCTTTTCTAATCCCCCTTGCATGTCGCTGGTTGTGTAGCAAGCTGGCACATTAAAAGAAAAATGGAGAGGGAGAGGAGGGGAATTTTCCTGTACTGTACAGTCTTCCGAGGACACTGCTGATGGTGATGTGTCTGGAGCCCAGTGTTTCCACTGAAACACATGCTCCAGGAATATTCCAGCTTATTTGATTGTTAAAAGATGATTTCATGTGTACATGTGTCTCTGAATAAACTCTTCTGGGTGGCCTGTAAGAAAGTGCATCAAATAAAAAGTGAAGAAAAGAAAAAGAAAAGGACTTCACAGTATGTAGACTCAGGATGGGAGTCAATGCCCATCACAGCTTTGGTGATAACTGCCTGGAACACTGCAATGCAGACAACAGGGAGAACTTCCTACTCGTGCAGCAAATGTATCATCCCAGATTCAGTAAAAAAACCGAGGGAATTTACGGAGCGAGACTGTTCAGCCTCGTAAGCAAAGTTAACTGAGACTGCAAACGGCTCCTGTTTAACTGTCAGCTCTTAGCTCACTCCAACCTCAATAAATTAAATATTTAAAAGACATCATGCAGCAATTTTTTTTAATGGAGAAAGCCATTCATCAAGCCACTGCTGTGTTTCACAAGCTGTCGAATAGTGCTTACACTGGTTAAAATAATCTTTATATTTCATTAAGCAACCAAATAAGCTGATCCCTTCCCACTGGCTGTATAGATGGTTTTAATTTTCAAAATCTGCAAATGCATCTTTTATGTTTCAGGGTGGCTGGAGGGCCTCAGGAACAGCCACATCCGGGAGGAGGATGAGAGCAAAGTTTGAGCTCCTGCTTTGTGGAAGGGTATGGGTTTGAGCAGCTGTCAATACAGCTGAGAGGGTAAGATAGGGTCGATCCTGAAAAAGGGGATACCTCATCCTGATTTTGTGCATCAGAGATCATTGAAGACCAGGGAGCGGTGGAGAAAGGATATGGGAGCTGAGGAAAGGTGCAGGAAAACAATACGTGAGAGAAAAATGCTCCTGCCGAGAGCCTGTGGGCTGATCCTGCAGCGTTTGCTTGGCATAGCAGGATGGGTGCTGCCATGCAGTATCCAGGGCTGGTACCTCCTGGGGCAGGTGGTTTCTTTCTGCATGGCCTCAGAGGGTCACTTTGATGACTCTCCCATCTCCAGCATCACAAGACTTGCTCTCTCCCGGCTTCCCACATTCCACAGCACCGGGTTGTGAGGTCTTTATGCCATACCCTGTGTGCCGGACCCTGCTGGGGTTTCCCCTCCTTCTGTCTTTGTAATCCTGGCATTGCTACCTCAATGAAACTGAAATTCTCCTATGGCTTTTACCTCTCACATTTTCACAATGGAAGACTTGTGGATGCTGTGCCTATTTTTCTTTCCAAGCCTGCAGACTTCTCAGGCTGCAGGGGCCGTGTCCTGCCAGGATCCAGCCTCGCAGAGAGGACATGGGATTCCCCTCAGCTGTAACTGCTGCTGTTTGTGAGAAACCCAGGTTTCTCCATTCCCTGCATTGCTTCGAGGCCAGACAATGTAGGGCTCAGCCCATCCCAGACTAATCCAGAGAACAGACCACTCTTATTCAGCTGCTGCTGTTCAATCTGATGCAAACCAATTTGCACATTTACCAGCCAGGAACAGGAACCTGTTATCCCAGAGTAGAGCTGCATTGCTCCAATCAACAGTGTGGCTCCCATCCACTGCTTCCCAACACTGGCCTTGAAAACCACGGATTGCCGTAAAGTTCCATAGCAGAAGAGTGGTCCAATTTGTGGTACACCACTTGACAGCACGGCATACAAGGGAGACTTGGCCCGGGGTTTTAATATTATCAGCTTTGGCTTCTCAACTTTGGTAAAAGGCTTTTAGTTTCCCTATTAAACTGGTAACTAATTTTGTATCATTTTATACATAATTCTGTCCTGAGAGAGGATGCAAAGAGAGATCCACACATTTCCTCACCAGGTGAAAACTCCTGTTCCTAGTGACTTGTGTGTGTGTAATTGAAACAGATCTGGAAACAATAAAAATGAGATATTGAAGTGTTCTGAAAAGTACCTTGTAACAAAACATCTATATTTTCCCTTCTATCATGAGAAGAATCCCCACCAAAACAAAATCACAAATTTCACCCTGAAGCTGTATTAACTGCACCCAAGGGTTTGAGATCAGGGCCATTTTCTGCTTACTTCTCTCCTCATTTCACTCCTTTATTCCCCCCATCAAAACATCATCAGTCTGCACCTGGTTTGTTCTGCCAGTCACACAGTCTTTAGCACAATTACAGAACTTACAAAACTCATTAAGGGAGAAATAGATCTTATCCCTGCAATCTGCAAACTCAAGAGTCACTTGTGCTGGCCTCAAAGCTCATGTCAATGCTGGTGAGCTCGGTCCCATCCCAAGCTGTCCTGAATAAGGACACCCACAGCAGCATCTTGTGCCAGCACTGCTCTGGAGGAAAGGATTTTAAACCAAGACAGTGGTTTTGCCCCCCAAATCTCAGCTGAGTCAAGATGGAGGAATTTTCTTCAATAGCTTACTCTGGCCAGTTTCCCAGGTAGAAACAAAAAAACCAAACACCTAGGACAAGATGTTTCCCCTTCTCAAGCAAACATGGTTGGGTGAGATGGCATTGAGACTGAATGTAACACTCAAAAATTTGCAGGGACTTTGGACCATTTTCTCTTTTCCCTTCATTTACTCCCTCCAGATAGTGAGTCATCCCAAAGTGGAAACTGGAAGTACTGAGACTAAGTTCCTTGACCTACACGAGATGTTCAGATGCTGTCATGAAGAATGGGGTAATAAAGCCTATGACTTAAAAATAGTGAATTTTTCCTAGACAACTCAAGAAAAGGATACCAAAATCTGCTTTTGACTGTAGGCACCATGGGGTGTTCCGTTATCACTTACCACTTCATCAAAACTGTCACAAAACTGGGAGGGTTGGTGATGATGGAGAGGAAGGATTGTGGGTGTATGAGACCTTCTTTATGTGGGAAATAAGCTGTACAGAAAAAGTTAATTCTGGACTTTGGAATGTTATTGTCAGAAGAGAATGTCCACACTATAGCTCATTACTTAAGAAGAGAAATTCTGCCCAGATGCATTCGAAGTTTGGAAGAGTTTGGCACCACCTCAGGTCTGTGCCTTAATGGAAGACACAGCTTGGATGAGGGAAAAGTATCAGTTAAAAAAATCCCGAACAACCATGAAACAAAAGTCTGGTGCTCTTGACTGGTGTTTAGGGTCCTGCAGGTGATGTTAAAATATAGGGCAGCCTTGTCAGGTAAAAGAAAAGTTAAAGTTCTCAGCCTGAGCACCTGCTGATGTGGTACAAATCACAACTTTTGTTTTTGCAAAGCACAGTAACAAACTGTTCATTACTCACGGGGAATAACAGCAAATGATTTGTGCTGCAATGTCCCCTTTATTACCACTGACAATAAGCATAATCAAAAATAAAATCACACCAAAATATCCTCCTCCCATCCTGGATGTGTTCTGCATTAGGATTTTATGCTCTAATTCCATATTCAGAAACACTTTAAATCATCAAGATAAATAACAAATCTCTGACTCTGTGTGTCTCTCACAGTCTAGGAAAACAGGCTCACTCTATATACAGACATCAGGTTTATATGTGTTTGGTACTAAATGAATTACATACCTGGGGGTTATGAATAAATGATCCTTGCAAAAGGTTTTCTTCAATCTTTTTTTTTATATATATATATCCCTAAATCTTTAAGATATATAAAGGTCCAAAATCACGTAAGATAATAACCAACATGTTATAAATCAGTTTTGTTCCTCACGTGAGATTACTGAATGTCTAAGGAAACAATTTCACCTTTCTAGTGGATGAAATATAAATAATTTGAAATACTGCAACACATCATAGTTTCTCATTCAAACGTCAAAGTCTGAGAGCAACATGCCCCATAAAAACAGGCTTCCAAAGGACTTTTCTTATAACTAAAATAAAGGAGTTGAGAACAGCTCTCAAAAACACCCAAGATTCCACATTTCTGATCTAACTGCAATATTTTTACACCCATGTAAATCCCTGGATTTAAATAAAGTTAAATTCGTAGCACAGAGAGAGATCTTAATTAGACAGGATCTACTTAAACAAGCCACAACCCACTGAAAGCAAACCTAACCAATTACACATTCAGCTATTACTAATGAAGTTAGTATAAATAAAGAGATTGTTTTCTTAAAATCAGGACGTCTGCTAGCAGCTGAAATTGGAAAATAGTTCCAGGTAGGGACAGCGCCACAGTTTTTAGGGATCTTGTCAAATAATTGCCTCTGTTGGGGCTGTGCTGCAGAAGAGCACAGCAACTGTATTTGTAATGCTCCTCTATTTGTAGTTGAAGCATAATGGGTTTGTGGGTTTTATAAAACAAACCTCAGAGCATCCTGCTGTGACAGGGAAGTTTTATTGTAGGAATCCACAAACTGACACCAGGTTTTGAGCAGCTGAGATAACAGGCCCTAGCTAACAGAAGTAACTCATCAGCTGCTGTGATTTTTATTTAAGGCTTCTGTGAAATCATCGTTTTCTCCCTCAAAAGCCCTAAATTAGAGAACAGAGTAATTGATTAGACAGTTCTCAGCAAAAGACTTCCAGTGCCTCTGTTTGCAGAGGCATTCGTCAGAGGGCAGGCTCACAAGGTCTAAAATAAAATAAAGACACCCCTAAAATCTCTGCCTCTGAGACAGGGATAAGTTTTAGGGCTTGAAGCCCAGTGATTTGCAGTGTAGAGCCAGAACTGGCATCACTAAACATCACTGTGGTGCTAAATCCATTGCTTGTTGTAATATACACAAGACAATCAGTGCTTACAGATCAAACCAGGACAAACCTCCCTTCTACCCTTCAGAGAAGTGCTCAAGCCTCAGTAAAAGCTCTTGGAATTTCTATTGAAGCAAAGCATTTTTCTGGGTAAATAGGAAAAGCTTTTGATATGAACATCACTATGACTCTAGTTTCTCATCTCATTCTGCTTCCAGCTCAGTCAGCAATGAAAAAAATCCTGCATTTAAGATTTCTTATGATTAATAGCATAATGGAAACCAAACCCTCCAGCCCAGCTCGGCCAACATTGCTGCTGCATGCTCCACATCCATGCATGTGAAACACAGCAGCATCCCAGCACAGCCAGGCTCGCACGTTCCTGTGCTGCCCACCTGCTCTCACCTCTTCAAACCTCACAGCATCTCTGCCTCCAGACTGCCCTGACTTCAGGACTCAGAGTAGCCTTAAAGCACTCTTCAATCAAACTACTGAATTCACAAACAGCTTTAAGTGTTTATCTTGGGTGTTCATATGAAAAGAAAAAGTATTTTCCCCCCTGCCCCTTCCAAAACAAGCATGTTTCTGGCTTAGCTGTATTTACACGCGGTTTGTCTGGCTCAGTCCTTCCCCTCACTTCTGTGAAAATGGCTTTGCTTGAGAAGCATCATTTTGTTTTCCCTATTGCTGGCAAAGGGAATTTTCCAAACCAGATTTACCAAACTCTGCCCTTCCCCAGGGCTGCTGGCAGCACGAGAGCGGCTCACTGCTTGCTCTCTGCCCCCAAAACATCTTTTGCCTGCAGCATAGCTGACTGCAGATTGCTTCCATGAGCAAACTGACTAGATTGAAGGCAACTTATTGGGGGTTCAGGAATCTCCACTGTCCCTGGAAGTTGAAGCAATATCCTGGAGGATTTTACCCATGACACAGTATTGTTAACAAGACAAGGATCTACAATTCTGTGTCAAAATATGCTTTTAAGCCTGTGACATTTAGTGACAAGGACCTCTGTCTGTCCTGAGCACCACAACCACGACGCTGATCCTACAATGTAGCCCTGAGCCTTAACAAGAGACATAAGACACTGCAAAAAGTGCTGGCAGAAGACAGTCCTGACAGATAAACTTTGTAAAGATTTTCTGAGGCAGTTAAAGACATTCACAGTTCCTCTCCTGGTGTTCTCAGGTGCTGCCAGCCTGGCAGAAGGGAGAGCATGCTTGCTCCAGGCACTTCCAGTGCAATGACTTAGTCATGATCCTGGGCCCCAGGGGCAGCAGCTGGGATGAGGAATGGAGGGAGGGTGATTCATCCAACCACCATCACTACTTATCAAGTAAACGGTTGGAGCCATAAGCTC
Source organism: Acanthisitta chloris (assembly GCF_000695815.1). NCBI lineage: Eukaryota > Metazoa > Chordata > Aves > Passeriformes > Acanthisittidae > Acanthisitta > Acanthisitta chloris. Next base: position 46,730 of record NW_008688436.1, read on the forward strand.
TGGGTGTTAAACTGAGAGCAGTTAGGTACATGCACGAGGAGGAGAGCAATGTGTCTTTGTGAAAGAGTGGTTTTGTGCTGCCTTGTTGGAGTTTAACCCAGCTGGCACAAAATGACTTTCCTAGGTACTCTTTCAGCTGGTTAGTACAATTCTGTTTGGAGGTGATTTTGGAGAGATCCAAAGAACAAGCAAATTTTGAAGGTGTCAGAAGCTGAGAATCTGAAGTCAGGATATTTCTGCAAATTCAGCTGGACACTGTCTCTGCACCTGCACATGGTTCTTGTAGCACTCAAAACTAGAGTCACAAAACACATCATGGCAATCGTTTCTGCTCAGACTGCCATCACTTATAAGGCAAAACGATAGACAAACCTACCTTAGTCAAAAAGAAAATAAACTCCTGAAAGCCACGCAATTGTGGGGCTCTTTTAATACCTTAGAAATATCGAAAGTAATATGGAAACCAGAAATGCTAAGTTTTCTTTCTTTACAAGTGATAGCACTCATTTTCATCCTACCACTAAAAAAGCTGTTTGAGTTCAGTGGCTTCTACAAGGTGGGGCTGGGATGGGAGGAAGACATGTGCCACCTTAAAACAGGGCCACAAACTGGAGTTAGCAGCAGCAGTGCCAGGGGCTGGGGAGCACCACGGGTGCATGTAATGCTTCCTTTCCCGTAAGCGTTTGGATTCGTACACTGAATTAAGTGCAGCTGCCAAGTTAAGCAATAAATTTTGGCCACCAGCAGGTGACCTGTGCTTTAAAAAGCTGTGTGCTGCAAAGCAGACAGAGCAGCTAAATGTCCACTGGGTTTTGGGAGGAGATGTGGAGTCCTTCAGCAGAAGCACCTTTACCCACCTTGAGCTAACACACACTAAGGGCACGCAGAGTTGCTGCCTGCTCATCCCCTCACTGCTGGTACAGCTGGTGCCAAACGGCTGAAGACATCATGTTTCCACAGCTCCCTTTTGGGGAGCATTTTCTGCCCACCAAGATCCATCAGTTCAGTCTCCCCTGGCACAACTGTTACTCTTTCTTTGGAGGATCCTAGTGGAGTTCCCAAGTATCATCCCCACACTTACAGTTTTATAGCAGTATTTCTCAAGTAAATATTTGCTCTGGCCATACAGAGGCTAAAGTTGATCCTAGAAGAGCTGTGCCAGCAGCTACCGGGAAGAAATCACATTAGTATTGTCTTCTAAGATTCTACCCACAACTCATGATTGTAAACAGCCATTTCCCACCCTCTGGAGAACTGATGGTCCATCCAGCTCCCAGCCCTCCCTCAGAGACTGTCTCCTTCCCAGGAGCTATGCCTGCACCAGACCTGCCGTAGAAAATGTAAGGAGCATGATCCAAAACCTAACGAAGTAAAAAAAAAATAAAAATTCAATCCAATTATAATAGCTTTTGGAATAGAAGAAACTGGTGGCAAAAGTCCCAGGGGTTGCACTCCAGTGCATCATTAATTAATTCCTGGATATTTAGCTACATTTCAGAATTCTCCACCACTTCACAACAAGCATATTTTGATGGACATTACCCCAAAGTAGGTTAGTTTATCAGTAGCTGTAGAGGACTGGAAAATTTCGGATTAATTAAATCCATGTTCTTCAGCATTTTCTTTACTCCTGTGTTTTCCCAAATGAAGCAACGTAGCTATAAATATTCTGTTCAGATATGACTGGTGGAAATCAGCACTCAACCTTTTGAAAGGTTTTAAACACAATTGTCATTCATCAGTGCCTCTGCAGAAGCATTTCCAACTTGATGAGTTGAATTTTAGGAAGCCCCTAAAAATCACTGGAGCCTTAGAAATAATGGGCTACTTCTAGCTACAGGGTTTACCCATAACTTCACAAGTAAAACCAGTGGGTAGCCACCTCAGACAAGCTTGGTTCTGGGCCTTTTCTGCTGCACCTTTGTTTCAGCAGGCTGATAATGACAGAGGGGAAAGAAACTGTTCTCTCTGGCTTCTTTTCATCCACTTTCCCCTCTTTCTCAGCAAAGCATTCTTTTAAAGGATAAAGACATTGGGAACAAAAACCACTGCAGTCACTCCCTCTACAACTATATTGTGCAAAACTTGCCTGGCCAGCCTGCCCTTCCCTCTGACCTGTAGGAAGCTCCTCTGGCTCTGTTTCTTGGATGCAGGTACCAACACCAGCACTGAGGAGAAGCAACATCTGCACCAGCTCCGTGAAACAGAGCTGTGCCTTCTGACGCAGCAATATCACTGCAGGAACCTGCTGATTTGTGAGCATGAGGAAAATCTCCCATTTCAGCATCAAGATCTCTTAAAATTAGCACGGAAAGCTGGAAAGATGATCTAAACTGGTTTTCTGTGTACTGACAGTGCAATTTTGTGGGTATTCTCACATTGAGTATGTTGGTGTAATTTAATACAAATGGGGTAAATCAGGGGTGAAGTCACTCATCCTTTCAGGAATTTTGTGCCCATTACAATTCTTAGCTGGAATGGAAAAACTGAACTTAGAAAGATGATACAAAAGCCAAAGGATTGTAGGTCCAATCCTCTGGTTGAGCAAAACAAGGAAGCAGGATTGACTTGCATCAACTTATGGGTGAAAAGTGAACGCAGAAGGGAAAAGCTAAACAGTCAGCATGCCAGTTCTGAGATGTGGTTAAGAGCAGTGAAAAACTGCAGATTCACTCTCTGCCCGCCAATGCACGGGGAGTGTGGGCCAGGGAGCGTATAAAACCTCTCCTCCTCTGGGTGAGGCCCATCCTGTTCTCCCCAGGCCCGGCAGTGCAAAGGGACAGCTTGGTCTGCACTAGTGCGCTCCTTGGGACTCAGCCTTTGCTCTTCATCGAGGACTCGCGTCCTGTATGTGAGTGAGGAACTCATCGGGGTCAGTTGTTCACAGCTTGGAAAGTCAGGGAGGGGAGGGAAAAAAGAGAAGCAGGTATTGCTTAAAAAGCTGGGGAAGGAGGGTGCTGGAGGTTACCCCCGCAGCCCACCTGGCTGAGCCCTGGCCAGGCTGGGAAGCGACCGGCGGCTTCCCCGGCCGGAGAACGGTCCCTCCCGAGCCAGCTAAGAACAAATTTCGCTCCTCATTTGCTTTGTGTTCTGTGCAGAGGTGAGGGAGAGAGAGGGGGGGAAAAAAACCCCTCCAGCTCTGCCTTTAGGGAAGCGGGAGGCTACTTCAGACAAAACTGTTATCCATTAACATCCAATTATCACTTGGTCCAAGCCATTAATTATAAATCAGCCTCCTAATTGGGATAATTAGCTCTCTGCTACTTAATGTAGTATGACTGATGCGTTTGGAAAGAAGGTAATCAGTCCATTTGTTTAGCGTTAGGCGAACAAATCCAACTCTCATGGTTTAATTTCAGCCGCAGCCTTCCCCCCAACCCCCGGCCCCCCATCAGCATTCAAAGCTCTCGCAGCTCCATTAATTGTTTGGGAGTCACGGTGGGGATGGGCACACGCATATCTGTGGGGCTTTCACGAGGGCAATTCCCGGCCCGGGGATGCGACCGGACCCACCACCTTGATGGGGCTTTGGGGAGGGGGTTAATTAGTGGGGGCGGGTTTGAACCGAGCGCGACCCAGAGTTACGATCGCTCCGGAGGAGA